>NC_048299.1:152044152-152106507 GCF_013100865.1 Trachemys scripta elegans
CCTCCGGACCCTGCGCCCCTGGCCAGGCACTTCCCCTCCCAGGCTCCGGCAGCGCAGGGTCCGGAGGCCTGGGGGCTGCCCAAAGCCCATAGCGCTCGGCTCTTAAACAGAGCTGAAGAGTCGGGGAGGAGCAGAGCTGCCGCGGCTGGAGGCTCTGCTCCTCCCCTGACTCTTCGGCTCTGTTTAAGAGCCGAGCTGCCCCAGCGCTACCGGCTTTGGGCAGCCCCCATGCCTCCGGACCCTGCGCCGCCGGAGCCCGGGAGGGGAAGTGCCCGGCTGGCGGCTGGGGTCCGGAGGCAAGGGGGCTGCCTGAAGCCCATAGTGCTCAGGCAGCTTGGCTCTTAAACAGAGCCGAAGAGTCAGGGGAGGAGCAGAGCTGCCGTGGGAGGGGAAGTGCCCGGCCGGCATTTTCCCGGACATGTTCAGCTTTTTGGCAATTCCCCCCGGACGGGGGTTTGATTGCCGAAAAGCCGGACATGTCCGGGAAAAACCGGACGTATGGTAACCTTAGGCTAGTCCAGATTTACACCGGTGTGAGGGGCGAATCAGGCTTGTTGATTCTTGCAGTAGCAATATGGATCCGTGGGCTCAGGACTTGACAGGGGCAGGGGGTGAAAGGAGGAGCTGATTTTTTTCCTGTATTCAGTTTTTAACCATACTAAAAGAACAGGAATATTCCTGTTCTTTTTGCAGATACAGTCTAACACGGCTGCAACTCTGAAACCTTTAACCATACTGTGATGGATCGGTGCTCTCAGATGCTGCCAGAATGGTGCCTGGAAAGGCCATGTTTGCACTTGTGAATGGGCCTTTTCGCACATGCAAAACAGACAACTGTGCATGCAAAAGGGGAATTGCATTTACAAGTGCTGGCAGGGCTAAGCAAAGGCAGATCTTGCACGTGCAGTGGGAATAAAGGTAGTTGTTGCACTTTGAGGGTCACCCTTTGCAAAATGGAGCCTCTGAGCCAGCACAAATCGGACCAGACCTGGCTACTCAGCAAGCACAGGCTTATGTCAGGGTTTTCCACGTGCGGAGGGGGAGATTTCGGCCGTGATTCAGGTTTTCACATAACTCCTAGAGAGGTTGCAGAGCAATGCACGTGCCTCCTGAACCACCAGCGGCCCCTGTGTATAGCGCCCCCGTGCAATGCTACTGGTAATAATGCTTTGCACATAGAGATCTGGGAGAGTGGTTCCTGTCTAGAATGGCCCTGACAACTAGCAGTCATGGAATCTGCCCTGTATCCTTTCAAAAACAATTGGGGATCTTAAATGTGTGTGCATGCCATTTATCTTCCCCATCCCTTCTGCTGCTGCTCCCCCCGACTCTCCTCTCTCTAAAGGTGGCAGCTGAGCAGATAAACAGGGTGGTGGAAGCAGATATACTAATGCAGCATTAAAATTCCCCTGCACACTGCCGGCCTGTAAGCTGCTCCCGTCGCCCTGCTCCTCTCGCCCGTTGGAGCGCCGGATGCATGTATACAGTTATTAAAAACCTATTACCCTGCCTCTATCATACTCCCCTCTATAGAACGGCCTCCTTCCCAGGGCTGCACACTCATCTCATTAGAAAGGGAGCCAGGAAGAGGCTGAGTTTCCACCCTGCTGCTCTCAGTTATCTGTGTGAAAGGGGAGCCAATTACCAGCAGCTGGTGAGAGCCTAAAATTATTATTAATTTCTAACAAAGCATATGCTTTGTGTTAACAATCCTCTGTGGTGTGGCAGGAGGGCCAATATCAGCCAGATGGCTCAACATGCAATGGGAATGATTAATGCATCACACTGCAGCCTAATCAGGGAGCTCTTGCAGGGGACCGGAGGGCAAGGAGGGAAGGAAGAGGGGAGCGGAGATGCAGTGAGACGCGGGAGTGGTGGAAAGGCCCTGCTACGCCATTGCAAGGGGCGCTGCTCAAACTTTCCTGGGAAGAATCTGTTCCTCTCGTGGTGCAATTTGCTAAGGGCAGGGAAGGCAGAAGGCTGGGTTACTTGATGGCTTTATGGGATCACTATGAATTCCCCTCTGTTCCCTTGGCAACATCCCCAGGGCTGGGATGGACTCCTATTGAGCAGGGCTGTGTGGGGATCCTGATGGTAGGGGTCACTGTAGAGCAATGAATGGCTCCCCCGTCTTCCAGAGAAAGGATTGTGCCTTAGACCTGCTCTCAGGTCTCTCTGGCAGCGAGTGAGAAACTGCCTTGGGGAATCAGACCTGGGTCTTTTCCATGGCAGCATGGAACCTCCCAGACAGCGATGGGAATGGGCCCCGGTGTAGCAGTGTGAGCTGTGGGTTCTGGTGACCCCTGAGATCTATTCTACCTCTGCCACTGACTAGCTGTGGGACCTTGGAGGCAAGGCACTGCTGCGCCTTGTGCCTCAGTTTCCCCACAGGGACATTTAAGTCACAGGAGTATGGTGAGGTTGAACCAGTCCAGTTATTGATCTTAGTTTTTTTCTATAGGGCCCATCACTCTAGGAGCTAAGTGCTGATTGTCGGCTCTTCTCCAGCCCCTTCCATCTGAGGATCTCAAAGCACGTTGCAAACAGTAAATCGAGCCTCATGAATGCCCTGCTGAATTCAGTGGCCCCGTTGTACGGATGAGGAAGTAGAGACACAGAGAGGCTAAGGGCCAGATCCTGCATTGATTTATGCCCCATGAACCCCCATTGACTTCAGTTTGGCCTTTAGGGCCAGGTTTTCAGAAGTGTGAGGTCCTGGGTGTGGAGCTCTCTGGCCCTTAAGGGCTTTCCCAGGACACACGGTGGGACCGTGGGAATAGAATCCAGGCCTCCAGACTAAGTCTTGTGTCTTTACCATACACATCTCTCTGAGATGCTTGGATGGAAGTCCCTAGAGAGATTCCCAAGTATTATTTACAAAGACAAGACAAGACAAGGTATTGTGTACCTGACAGGGACCTACCATTTCTTGCTCCTGCAGATGGTGGGAATCCACTGTCATGTCCTAGAGGAATTGCTACAAGATGCAGGTGTCTTTGCCTTTGCTACCTTTCATCCATCCCTCTGTGTCTCCCGCACCCCAACCACTACTTCCAGATTGGAGGGATGGTCTAATAAGTGGACGGGGACTCAGGAAACCAGGGTTTGATTATCATCTCTGCCACTGACTCCCTGTGTGAACTTGGGTAAATACCTTCGCCTCTCTGTTCCTCAGGTCTCTATCTGTACAAGGGGAATAATAGAGGAGACATACACTAGAGAGATGCTCAGATATTACATGGATAAAGGCCATGGAAGAGTCTTGATAAGGAAATAGGACCAGCCACCACCTTTCATTAATCCCACTTGGATTACCCAGAAAATCAGACTGCAGGTTGTTTTTTGCCGCTTCACTCAGCATCAGAGGGGATGTAAACTAGGTTTGGAGGAAGTCCAGGCAAACTAGCTAAGCGAATGCATGTGCTGGAGGGTGGTGAGGGAGAATTGGGGGAAGTGCTGGTCTCTGCAGCTGGTATGAAGGGATGGCTCAGAGCTGGGAGTGACATGCAACTTGTAGCATCAACTTGGTCACAGGTGTAACTCCAAAGACTTCAGTGCATGTGCACCAGGGATGCATTTGCCTCTTCTTGGTCAGTAGTACATATAAGGGAAAAGAAATCTTTGTGCAAGGGAACGTGCGTGAGTGTGCAAAGGGGTGTGCATTTTAACTGCAATCAGGTCAGCCATTTCATCAGTGGATTTCTGCCTGGAACTTAGGACCTGGCAGAGGAACTGAATTCTGTGCCCCGGAGGCATGGCCTTTGGGTGCTGATCCTGGAAAGAAAAGTACCAGAACTGGATTACTGTGCCCTCTGGAAAGGGTTCTGTGTGCACCACGAGAGAAAGCTCTGAGTTAGAAGCGGGCTACCGGCCAGCTGGCTCAGGAGAATGCTTTAGGTACAGTCAGGAAATGCTGTAATTCTCTGAAGTGTTCAGTTTTTTTCTTCCAGGAAAAATGATGAGAAATCTTTAATCTCCCTTTTCCTATTAGCTCTTAGCAACGGAGCGACTGGGACCAGGGAAGGTTTGAGAACTGATGCTTGATGAGTATCCCAAAGTGCCTCTGTGAGGAGATGCTCTCATAAAGGGGTTTGCTTCCTGTTGGGGGTCTAACAGGAGCACTTCCCCTTGGGCTTGGAAGCATGTGCTTCTCTTCACCTACCGGGGTAAGAGCTGCTGATGGAAATGAGGGCTATTGCCTAAATCATTACTACTTCGGTGGTGCCTTTAACTGGGGTTCTCAGAGTTTTACAAACACTAATTACTCCAGTCTCACAAAACCCTCCACTCCCACAGGGAGGTTGGTGGGCAACACTAACCATCTTTTCCAGATGGGGAAACTGAGACACAGAGCATTGACTTGCCCAAGGTTATATGGCAGAGCCTGGAATAAAAACCAGGCCTCCTGAATCCCAGTCCCGTTTAAGTAACCACTTAGCATTTCAGCCAATTAATTCTCCCAGTGAGGTAGGTAAAGATCATTCCCATACTCTAGATAGGGAAACTGAGGAAAAGCCGCTTGGCATCAGTGTTAAGAAGCAGGACTAGAACTCAGGCGTCCCTGATACCCTGCATTGTTCTCAGACTATTAGGCCATGCTGCCTCCCGGACAACACTGCCCAGCATGTGCTTTCAGCTTATTGCCAGCCTCTCCTGTAGCTCAGCCGGTGGGTGGAGGGGTCTCAGGGGAGTCTTGTGTCTTGGTCTTGGCTGCTCAGTCTCCACCCTGCATGGACAGAACAGGAGAAAAGGAGCAGTGGTAGAATCTAGACCCCTCTGCTGACAGTGGGGCCTTACTGTGCATAATGAGAGAGTCCCTGCCCTAAGGAACTGAAAGGCTTCACCTCAGATGATCCCATCCTGAGGTGTGGGGGTAACTCAAGCAGGTGCGGGCTGTGTGTGTGAGGCAGGGACCAGCAGGCCCAGGAACACCAACGGCAACCTCTTGAATCTCTCCGAAGTGGATATGGCAGCTGCAGGATCAGATGTGGAGTATGTATCTGCGTGGGGAGAGCAGGTCTCTGGTCTTTATCTTGTCTATTTTTGATGTTGCGGGCACTGTCAAAATGTCAGTCTGAATAGATTGGCAATTGGGTATCATCAGAGAAACTGTCTCCAGCCATCAGACGGGAGAGAGACACTTTCCAGAGAGGAGGAGCAATTAGTTGTAATTACTGTGCAGGGTTTTCAGCTTGCTCGGCGTAATAGGCAATGATCGCATATTTATATTAAAAAAAAAAGCACTTGCACTAATGTTCTTTTCATGCATCAACAAGTGATTGGGGAGATGGGCAGGCGGGAGTCGCTGAGACCAGGTAAAGTGCATTGACTCCCATCAGCTGAGGCATCCAAGCTGCAGCTGGGAGAGGGGGGGACTGGGATAGCAAATGGTGACTGCTCCAGACGCTTGCTCATCTCTGGGTTCTCCCAGTCCTGGTAGGGCGACCGGCAACGCGAGTCTGGTCTCTGCCTGGTTCCTGATGGCTCAGCACTGTTGTGATACACACATCGCCTGAGTTGTCCCATAGTCTAGGGAGCAGATGTCTGCTGTGTAGGAGGAGGTTTTATTTTTTGTCCCCTGTGTAGGAGGAGGTTCTATTTTTTGTGGTGGTGTGTGCCAGGGTGGATCTCTGCGTTGGAAAGTGGGTGTGCGTGTGTCTCTAAGAATCGGAGGCGTATGAGGTAGAAAAGACCCAGAAGAACATCCAGTCCCTGTCCCTGGGGCCAATGTAGGGTTGCCTCCCAAGGCACATATTCTACTGCTGTGTCCTGTCCAGCTATAAATATCCCCAGCAAGGTGCCTGCTGCACAATTCCCAAGCTTAGAGGTGGAATGAGATGAGAGCCTGTCTGGGGTGGAGGGAAGTTTGGGGGCTTTCACAATCAGCATCACCTCTCTAAATGCCTTGGCTAACCTTGAGCCAGCAAATGCTTAAACAGCTTGATACCTTCTCCACAGCCCTGGGTTCAAATCCCCCAGAGAAGCCAGCATCTGACTGCCGCTGCACACAGGTGGCTGCATGAGAGTTGCAGGGAGGTAGAGTGGCAGCAGCAGCTGTCTCTTCCCATCACACTTCCTGGCAAGGCGAAAGGGCAATCACAGAGGCTGATTAGTGGAGTGGGGGCTCTCCTGATTAGCCCATGATTGCACAATCTGTGAGCATCTTGTTTATGCTTTCCATGTCACTCGCCGCACCACGAGCTGGTGCAAAAGAGCTAGAGGATAGTCCCTGCCCTTCCAATGAATGCTGTTCTTGGGGCAGCTGCTGTCTCTTGTCCCTGTGTTCCATCCGCTTGCTGCCTTTGCACGTGCCAGCTGCATATATGTGATCTTCCCATGGCTGGTGCAAGAGCCTTCTCTACAGTTCCAGCTGACTGGACCAACTCACCACTCCTCCACCTCCTCAGACTTTTTCCAAATCTCATCTGAGAACGAGAGATGAGCCTGATCCAAACATCCCTGTCATCTGGGGAGGAGGAGGGGATTGAAATTCAGATCTAAGTCCTGAGGCTCCCCCTGGCATCTGCAGTTGTTGTTGTTGTTGATTATTTGTATTGCTGTAGGGCCTAGGAGCCTGCAGCGTGGACCAGGCCCACATTGTGCTGAGGGCTGTACAAAGAGAACAACGGATGGTCCCTTTAGAGCGGATGATCTAAGACAAGAGACAACAGAAGGCTACAGACAGAGGGGGGAGCGGAAGGAAATGATGCAAAGGAAGGGTGTTCCAGTGTTCAGATGCTGCATGGGACTCTTGCAACCCGGGTTTGATGCTTGACTTTACTCCAGTGTGAGCTTGGGAAAGTCATTTCGTCTGTCTGTGCCTGTTGAAAGGGGACAGTAGCACGGCCCTACCGCACAGGGAGGATACACGCTTTAAAGTTGGTGACGGGCTCAGATGCTCCAGTGATGGAGGCCAGATAGTTACCTTAGATAGAATGAGACTGCACAGGTCAGTATGATGGGCAGTGGTCACAGCACACCATCTGCGTAACCATTGTCAGGGTTCTTGCAGGCATCCCAGCAAAGGAGTTTTAGGGAGGGATTTGGAGGAGGTCAGTGAGATGGCGGTGTAGATAGCTCTGAATCTCTCTCTCTCTTGGCAATTCCTTTGCCTTTTTCAATCTTTCCACACATTAACTCTGTCAATATTTTGAAGACACCCTTCCTATGAAGGACATGCTACTAACTGAAGCTACAGGATTATGTGCAGAGCGCCGTTGCGGTGCACCATAATTCACAGACAAATAAGAAGGGAAGATCTTCTTGACCCAAGAAGCTTATAGCCTAAGGGTAAAATCTTGAGCTCCTCAGCTAGTCACCACTCAGGCAAGGCTCCCAGTGAGTCCGGGGCATTGTTTCTCCCAGTGAAGTTGTGTATGAGCAGAAGCAGGATCATTCCGTCTTTGTTCCCTTTTATTTCAGGACTGGGCTGATTGTGCAGAGAGAACGCAAGGCATTTTCCTCCTTGCTCTGGCTGCGGCCAGGGGGGTTTGTGTGGGTCTGAGCCATTTGCAAGCACTTTGGCATGCACAGTTATGGAAAAGCCGGAAGCCCAAAGTGCCTCTCTGTTTCCTTAACCGTTCAAATTATGTGGATGGGTGTTAATATGGTCTGAAGCTGTTTCCTCAGTGAAATGCTGCCATTGCTTCCCAAATGGCTGGTGTGTAGGCAGAAAACTGCATCCATGTCTTTGGGTGATGGGTCCAGCTACCCACAGAGCATCCTTCTTGATGCACGGAGCCATCGCAGATACCAAACTGCTACTTTTTGTAATGTCGGTCGCTGACTCTCGCTTGCAGGGGTGGGTTGCTTTGGGGGAATTCTGATCTGGGCATAGACCTCCCCACTGGTCCAGTACTGGTGTTGGAGACCTTGCTGAGGTCAGAGCTCCATGGCACTGGGTGCTGTACGAACATGTCACAAGGGATGGTCCCTGGCACTAACATTTAGTCTAGATAGAGGAGACAGCATTATCCCTGTTTGTAATGTCGGTCGCTGACTCTCGCTTGCAGGGATGGGCTGTTTAAATCACGTGGCTCAAATCAGGGCCAATTAATCTTTTGGGGGGTATAACTAGCAGCTGCTCTCTGTGTCAGTGACTGTAATGGGGAGGCGGAGTAGACTGTAGTTTTATTGAGGGTGAGCTGCAAATACTTGGCTAAAAATAGGAGTAAGTACTGGAGTGGGGGCATGTTACTTAATAAGGGGTTTCAGTTGACACTGGCATTGTGGTTTCATGATGACGCTTCCCAGCATAGGTGTAAAATCTATTTGTACATCAGGGCTAGACCCTTATGGGAAAGTCTCAGGGAGTGTAGTAAGACTGGAACCAGCCGAGTCCTACAGAAACGTGATAGGGTTCTAGATTTATTAGTCTGTACTGTGGTGTCAGCTGGGGCCCCATTCTGCTAGGCATTGCACAAACATGTTGGAAGATGCAGCTCCTGTCCCAAAAGCTCCAGAAATAACTCCCCCAGATCCCGGAGAACTCAGGAGAGAATGAGATCCTGTCTATAGGGGTTGTGTTGGAGCAGCCTGTAGAAAGCTAGAGCAGGGGTAGGATCAAAGACCTCTAGAGAGGAACTGGCTCGCTATTAAATTCGCTAAGGCTTTTCTACAAGGTGACCGCTGCTGAAGCTTGGGATTCGCTCACAGACTTGCCATTGCTCCCTCACTCACTGGCTCTCCTAAACGCTCATTGATGCCGTCTGCCCCTTCTCTCTCTATTTAACCTTTTCCCACAGGGATAGTGACCCGGTGCAGATGAATCCAACTCTTTTTAGCCTCAGCTTCATTTCACCGCAATTCCTGTTGTCCAAGCCCTCAATTGTGCTGGGGTTTCAGAGAAGTAAAAGGCCAGGATTACGGCGGCAGGCGCTGGCTTTTAAGCGGCTTGGTTGTTCTTTGACATTCTAGCTGGTGTAACTAAGAGGCCTGTTGCTAGCTAAGCCCTGTGTCTGCGTCCCATGTGCATGAGGGTGAAGATACTGAGAGGCAGGCTCTGGCAGTAAGTCATGGGATTGTGCGCTCTGACATTTCCAGGCAGAGGGGAGCTGCCCTGCTTGGAAGAAAGGGAAGAGGCTTCATTGCTGTGTAAAGAGTCACAAGAAGCAAAGCCCGCACCTTTCCAGGCTGACTTGTGGTACTGTGGGTGATAGGACACAACTGGAGAATTGGGCTGGCCTCTGTCCAGCAGTAAAGAAGAAGGCTAACGGGATTTTGGGCTGTATAAGTAGGGGCATTGCCAGCAGATCGAGGAACGTGATCGTTCCCCTTTATTTGACATTGGTGAGGCCTCATCTGGAGTACTGTGTCCAGTTTTGGGTCCCACACTACAAGAAGGATGTGGAAAAATTGGAAAGAGTCCAGCGGAGGGCAACAAAAATGATTAGGGGTCTGGAGCACATGACTTATGAGGAGAGGCTGAGGGAACTGGGATTGTTTAGTCTCCGGAAGAGAAGAATGAGGGGGGATTTGATAGCTGCTTTCAACTACCTGAAGGGGGATTCCAAAGAGGATGGAGCTCGGCTGTTCTCAGTGGTGGCAGATGACAGAACAAGGAGCAATGGTCTCAAGTTGCAGTGGGGGAGGTCCAGGTTGGATATTAGGAAACATTATTTCACTAGGAGGGTGGTGAAGCACTGGAATGCGTTACCTAGGGAGGTGATGGAGTCTTCTTCCTTGGAGGTTTTTAAGGCCTGGCTTGACAAAGCCCCGGCTGGGATGATTTAGTTGGGAATTGGTCCTGCTTTGAGCAGGGGGTTGGACTAGATGACCTCCTGAGGTCCCTTCCAACCCTGATATTCTATGATTCTATGATTCTAAAGATCCACTGCTGCCCCAAACCATGCAATGTGGGGAGAGCTGGCCTCCATGCCCAGCTGAATCAATCAATTAATTAGGTGGTTGGTGGGCTGGCTGGCATAACTATGATCCCAACTCCAGTAGGGCCACTCTACTGTGGGAGGTGTGGTTCAAACAATCCTCTCAACCTGCTGGTGTCTTCAAACATTCCCTTGACTGCTATTCCAGTCCTGGACAACCCCCTCCCCACCAGCCATCCGTGCTAACTCCTGACCTGCTGCCCTGGGCTCCCCATTTCCTGAGCTCCCCCAACACAGCTCTGGCAATGGTGAGACAGTGCAGGTGGGTTGCCATGCAGTCCAGGAGCGAGGGCATTGGATTAGGAGTCAGAGGACCTGAGTGATATCTCCCGCTGTGCTGTTGGGCAAGTTCCTTACCTTCTCTGTGAGATGGGTTTGAATGTCCTTGGTTTGATAAGCCCTCAAGGTACCTTCATACGGGGGAGAGGGTTCATCTGAGCTATTCAAACCCCCTTAGTGACGCCCTTGAGTTGGAATGACCATAAATGCAAGATTGAAGTAGGTGAAGATACTCTACTAGTCTACAGATCCTGCAGGTACTGTATTCCTGGAACAGCTGCCCCGTGTGTGTCCCAGAGAGATGCTGGAATCTTGTAAACTTCCACAGGTATCTACTGGGTTTAGCACATGAACCTGTGCCTGGTATTCACTTCCTTCAGGCTATGGGTCCCAGCTGCTCCTGTGTGGGCATTAACGTTCCACAGAGAACTTTTGCTTCCTGCCAGGGCCCAGGTGGGGGCTGCAGGAGGAGGAATATCCAGTTCTTAATTACAGTCTCTGTCAGCAGAGTTGGTACCTGGTGACTTAATAATTTTGTCCAGGAGTCGCTGGCAACGGTTAATTTTTAATTAAAATCTGTGACCATGACTGTCTATTTTCTGCACAAAAAATGTCATATTTTGCCTCAAGCCGGCGAGCGAGGTCTGAGGAGATGGGGCTTCTCCCTGACAAATGCTCAAAGCATGGGGGCAGGGATAGCTTGGGGTGTGTGTGTGTCAGGAAGTGCAATTGAGACATAGGATCTCTAGCTTCTAGGTTGCTCGCATGAATCCAGCCCAGGTTGGTAGTGGGCAGGAGTGATCGCTATCAAGGCTGTGCAGGGATTTGGCCTGCTGGCTGGAGTGGTAATGCACCTGTAGTTTTGCTTGGCGGGTGGCTGAGATCTGTGGAATGTGGGGATCTGCACTAGGATGCAGCCATGTCAGCTGCGACCTGTGCTGGTAGGAGAGCAACTTGCAATGGGTCCCAGCCATCATCCTGTAACTGCTTAGCCTGTGTGTGGGGCGGACCGATGGAGCCTTGTCTGCTGATTGCTGCCTGCCTTGTTTGTGTAGATTGTAAGCTATTCAGCCATGTCTTTCTTGGTTGTCCGTATGCCACCCAGCACAATGGGTCCTGGTCTGATGGGCACTAATGCTGGGCAAAGGGATTGCCACACTGGGTCCGAGTAGAGGTCCCTCTAGTCATGTCTCCAGCAGTGGCCAGTGCCAGCTGCTTCAAAGGAAGATACAAGAAGCCCTGCAGAAACAGTGATAAGATAACCTGCCCATTGGAGAAGTTTCTTCCTAGCTCCCCTTAGTGGCTGGCTCCTATCCTGAGGCATGAGGATTATACCCTGTCCACAAGACTTGGACTTGGGTCTTCAGCTGGAGTAATTTAGCACAGCTCCACTGATGTCAGCCAGTGACCTCACTGGAGGCTCTGTCTCGCAGGTTTTTTAAACCCTTACTGCTGAAACCCTGGATGTTCTTGTTATCCATATAAATGCCCAGTCCTTTGTTTTTAACCCTGTTAAGCAAGCCTCAGTCTAGCTCCCTGCAGACAAGAGCCCATGCCACAAAATCCCCCAGCATAATTGGCACTAACTGGCCTACGTTGCCAGCAGCATCAGCAGAGAGACTGCGGACTGGCTGGGCCGTGGGCATTGAACTAACTCATCTCTCACCCCATGTATCTGAGCCCCTCACAATCACTCCCGCCCCCCCCGGGAGGCAGGGAAGCGCTGTTATCCCTGGATGAGGAGTAAGGCACAAGGCAGACCAGAAACCCAGGTCTCAGGGGTCCCCAGGGTGAGCGAGACACATTGGTGGAGCAGGGAATGGAGGGGAGAACAGGTCCTGGTGCTGCCCTTCACTGAACAAAGGCTTCCCTCTCCAGGGCGCTTCTCACTGGCACAGCATTCCCTTTTCAAAGCCACCCCCACCCCTCTCAGGTAAGCACCAGATCCTGTAATCCTGGTGCTTTCCCTCAGGATGGGCTGGGAAGCCATTCGGCAGGGGAGAGAAGGATGCTTCTCTCCTGTGGCCCACGACGAGGCGAGTCCCTGACTGATGTTCCATCACCTCAGACATGCCACCCTCCATTGATTTCAGATCAAAGGCACTTGTCTCGTTTCGGCTCTGGGAGATGCCTCAGACAAGCGCTCGATTGATGTTCGGTGGGGAGCTGGGGGAGTGGGGGGGAATAAGCTTGCCCGACGCTCTCCTTCCCCTCCCCACCATCGCACGCATGCTGACATGGCCAGAGACGCAGTGCAAAGCACCCCGGCACTAATAGACTCAACTCCTTCCCTGCTTGCTCGTGTGACAGGCAAACGAGCGCCCAGCCGGTACCTGTCTGCAGTCTGCTGTGCCAGCTCCCCCTCTGTCATCGTTGAGCCAGGCACTTGTGACTGCCGAGTGCTCCCCTAGCAGCCTGGTAAATCTGCAGAGCCATGCGTCTTTATTTAGCCCTTGCTGCTGCCGCGGCTTTTTATCTTCTGTTTCCCTGGTGTGTTTTCTTGTAGCTCCATCATGCTGGCTGGAGAGAGGGAAGGGGAGCTGTCTCCAGAGATAATGGAGTCCCCGGCCACTGGCCTCTTCCCCAGCAGACTCTTCTGCCATGATCCACAGGAGGGGGACACAGGTCATGATCACAACCCATTATCCCCTTCCAGCACCTCTTTCCTTCCCCTCCAGCTGGGCAGAGACTGGGTGAGTCAACCTGCCCGAGTCACAGGGGTAAGGGGGAGAAATGTTTTTTGTCTTGTAAGGGCCCCTCCTGTCTTTCCAGCTGAATATAAGGATGGATAGTGCAGGCTAGAGCCAGGCTGGTGCTGTACAAACTTCCCCTTTACTGCTCTGCTTGTGCTTCACAATCCTGCTCTGGGCCCCCCCTGCTATCCCAGTCCTGGGCTTCCCACACCGCTCTCTTCATGCCTCTCAATTCCAGCCTGTTATTCCAGTCCTGGCCTCTCCAAAGCAACTCTGCAAATGCCCCCTCTGTCGCTCCACCCCTTCTCCTCCAGGCCTGGGTTCCCACCCACACAGCTCTGCCCATGCACCATCATCCTGCCATATCACGTCCCTCGTTATTCCAGTTGCAGCCCCTCGGATGCACGACTCTGCCCAACACGCTCCTGTCCTAACTCCCCGCAGTTCTGTCCTGGCTGCCCCTGCCTCCCATCGCAGTTTTGACTCTTCTACGTCATCTGCTTCTGTCATCCAAAGAGGTGGACAAGCATCCGCAAGGATGGAAACAACCAAGGGCATTTCTGCGGTGGGAAGTGGGATGGGACTTGTCAGCAGAGAAGGCTTGCCCCGGGCCCCACTGGGTCACTAGTGAAAGGCGCTGGCAGGTGGCTGGCTGTGAGGACCATAGCCCATGTCACGAGGGAAGAGAGACAAGATGGCACTGGCAGCATGCGTAGGGCCTACTGCTGTCCCCTTCGGTTGGGTGGAGTTACACAAGTGTTTGAGAGAGCCAATGGCAGAGAGAGGGAGAGGGGATGAAAGAGGGAGGGAAGAAGGGTCAGAGAGAGAGAGAATGGGGAACTGAAAGAGAAGAGACAGAGCGAGAATGAGTGAAAGAGAAAGCCAGGGAGAGGACAGATGGGAAGGAGGGAGTGAGAGAAGGAAAGGCAGAACTTCAGGCTGCGAGGGCAGAATGAGAAGAGAGAGAATGGGGCACTGGAGATGAGGGAGAGGCAGAGAGGAGACGGTAAAGAACAAGACCAGAAAAAAAGAGGAGAGGAATGAATGTGAGAGGAAAAGGAGAAGTTGGAGGCAGACTCTGGTGGGGGTGCCACAGAAGAACCTAGACAGACAGATGTTGGGGGGCGGGGGGCAGCAGAAGGCTTTGAGTCAGCAATGACCCAGAATTGCTTGGCTCCCCCTAGAACTCATGATTTCCTTTCATGGATTTTTGCGGAAAGACTGTTCTGTTGCCTGGTCCCCTAGTCCTCCTACCCCATCCCGGTCCCCTTGCCTCCTCTCATACCTCCTTGACAGACTCTGGATCCCAGGGGCTGTGGGCAGAGGGCAGGCTGCCTCCGCGCCATAATGGGAATGACCTGTCTTTGTTGCAGTCCCATAAAATATACATTTGAGTGATAATGGGGCAAGCAGCGACTGAGCGTAATCTCGAAGAAATATTGGTGCATTAAAAGATAGCAGAAGCTGTTATAGCTGTTGAAAAGATTGCAGTGGTGAGCCCTTCCCCCCAACAGCTGGCTCTCCTGCCATAAATTCCCCGCTTCCCCGCCTCACGAAGGTGAACCTCAGAGATGATCGAGGGGATGGCTCAGAGCCGGGAGAGTGGTGTGGGTTTGGGGTAGAGCAGTAGGGGGCTGTCCACAGCCTGGCTTCGTAACAGTCCTTTCCCGGGGCTTCATTGTCCTCGAGAGGGATTCTTTATTCACTGCGGTCCTGTGTAGATGGCACTTTCTGCATCTTCCACCATCACTCAGGTTTCCAGGGATCAGAAGAAGGGAGGAGACCCATGGACTAAGCTGGTAGGAGATGGCAGGTCAGGGAGCCGGTTATGGGGCAGGCTTGGGCCTTGCTTCCGAAGTGAGGTGGCACCTAGGGTGTAAAGGCAACTGCTATGGGCAGAGATGTGTGTTCTCCCAGGTCCCTGGGGTCCCTTGTGGTGATCTTAGGAGTTTAGCTGCCAAGGTGAGGAAGGATGGCCCCATGGTTTGGTGCTTGCCTGGGACTCAGCAAAGCTGGCTTGATTCCCTGCTCTGCCACCACGGGTGAGTCACTGAAGCAAATCAATGGAAGTTAGGAGCCTTTGTGGATCTGGACCTCAGTTCTCCATATATAAAATGGGGAGAATACCCCTGCCTGGCCTCCTGGGCCGTGCGGGAGATAAATACGTCACAGAGTGTGAGTGCTCAGATAATATGGTGATAGGGGCCAGATAAGCCCATAAATAGAAGAGCAGAGAAAGAGTCTTCTAATTAGGGTGTGTCACACTGTATAGAGTAGCTCACAACAGGCACCCCAAACTGGTGGTAGGTTCTATAATTAGATTTCACCATGCCAGTAACACATGTGCACCCCGATCACTATATTCATTTTACAAACAGTCCCCTTAGGCCAGAGGTGGTCAAACTACGGCCTGCAGGCCACATCCGGCCCGCGGGACCCTCCTGCCTGGCCCCTGAGCTCCTGGCCCAGGAGGCTAGCCCCCGGCCCTTCCCCTGCTGTTCCCCCTCCCCTGCAGCCTCAGCTTGCCCCACCACTGGCACAATGCTCTGGGCAGTGGGGTTGCGAGCTCTTGCTGGTCAGCGCAGCTGCAGAGCCCGGCCTGACCCAGTCTCTGTGCTGTGCGGTGGCATGTCTGGCTCCAGCCGGGCGGCGCGGCTTCCTGTCCTGGTGCTCTGGATGGCGTGACTGTAGTGTCACCAGCCACCAGTGCTCCAGGCAGCGCAGTAAGGGGGCAGGGAGCATGGGAGGGTGGATAGAGGGCAGGGGAGTTCGGGGTGGTGGTCAGGGGGTGGGGGGTAGATGGGGTCAGGACTGTCAGAAGGCAGGGAACGGGGGCATTGAATGGGGGCAGGGGACCTGGGGGGGGGCAGTCAAGAAGGAGAGGACTCATAGACTCATAGACTTTAAGGTCAGAAGGGACCATTATGATCATCTGGTCTGATCTCCCGCATGATGCAGGCCACAAAGCAGTCCCTACCCTTTCCCTTGACTCTGCTGTTGAAGTCCCCAAATCCTGTGGCTTAGAGACTTCAATCAGCAGAGAATCCTCCTGCTAGCAATCCCTGCCCCATGCTGCGGAGGAAGGCGAAAAACCTCCGGGGCCTCTGCCAATCTACCCTGGAGGAAAATTCCTTCCCGACCCCAAATATGGCGATCAGTAAAACCCCAAGCACGTAGGCAAGATTCTCCAGCCTGACCCTCATTAGCCATTATACTATTTACCTGCCACGGCACGCTGTTCCTTTGACTAAAATCACGTTATCCCATGAAACCATTCCCTCCATAAACTTATCAAGCTTAATCTTAAAACCAGACAGGTCCTTCGCCCGCACCATTTCCCTCGGAAGGCTGTTCCAATATTTCACCCCTCTGACGGTCAGAAACCTTCGTCTAATTTCAAGCCTAAACTTCCCCACGGCCAGTTTATATCCATTCATTCTCGTGTCCACATTAGTACTGATCTGGAATAATTCCTCTCCCTCCCTGGTATTTATCCCTCTGATATATTTAAAGAGAGCAATCATATCCCCCCTCAGCCTTCGTTTGGTCAAGCTAAACAATCCGAGCTCCTCTAGTCTCCTTTCGTACGACAGGTTTTCCATTCCTCTGATCATCCTAGTGGCCCTTCTCTGTACCCGTTCCAGTTTGAGTTCATCTTTTTTAAACATGGGAGACCAGAACTGCACACAGTACTCCAAATGAGGTCTCACCAGCGCCTTGTACAACGGAAGCAGCACCTCCTTATCCCTACTTGATATACCTCGCCTAATGCATCCCAAGACCGCATTGGCTTTTTTCACCGCCACGTCCATTGTCGACTCATAGTCATCCTCCGGTCTACAAGGACCCCGAGGTCTTTCTCCTCCTCTGTTACTTCTAACCGATGCGTCCCCAGCTTGTAACTAAAATTGTTGTTTGTCATCCCTAAATGCATCACCTTACACTTTTCACTATTAAATTTCATCCTATTTCTGATACTCCAATTCACAAGGTCATTCAAGTCTCCCTGCAGAATATCCCTATCCTCCTCCGAATTGGCAATACCTCCCAGCTTTGTGTCATCTGCAAACTTTATCAGCCCACTCCTACAATCGGTTCCGAGGTCAGTAATAAATAGATTAAATAAAATGGGCAGGAGCGGGTGGTGGGGGGCAGTCAGGGGCGGGGAGTCCGGGGGTGGGCAGGGGACAGGGAAGGGTGGATGGGGTAGGGGTCCTGGGGGTGTGTGTGTCAGGGGGCGAGAAGCAGGGGGGGTTGGATAGGGGGTGGGGGCCTCCCCTAACTGGCCCTCCATACAATTTTGGAAACCCGATGTGACCCTCAGGCCAAAAAGTTTGCCCGCCCCTGCCTTAGGTTCGCCAGCTAATCTTGGCACCCAAACAAACTGGATTTTGTGCTGAAAGGTTATTAAGCCAAAAAAATCATCTCGCATTAGGTTACTCCTAGTCCCAAAGGATTGGTCACTTATCTGAGGTCAAATTGGTACTCTGTATCTCAGCAAAGATAACGCTGAAGCCAATTTCTCTAGTAAACTAACTAAAGGTTTATTAGCTAAGAAAAAGAAATGAGTTATTGAGAGGTTAAAGCAGATAAAATACATTAACAGATGAGTCCAAGTTTGTAAATGCAAAGTGTTGAGAGGTGTAGTAATCTGCTAGATTTCCAAAAATTCCTCAGGGTTACCTAGTGTAATTCTGGGGATTTCTGTCCATTTATTCAGTATTCCACCCTGTTAGAATCCAAAACAGTTCAGAGATACAGGATCGCTTCCTGGATCCACTCTTGTAGCTGTCTTCCCTGGAAACCAACCTGGCTAATGTCGCCATCACAGCATGGGTTTTTCCTCTGTTGAATAAACACAGACTGGGTGAACACAATGGCCCCTGCTTTTGAAGTTCGCATGCTTCTCCAGTTACAGTTCCAAGTCTCCAATCTCGTTTGATGGGCAATCCAATTAAAGACAAACAGACAGACACACACAGAGTTACAGCAATCCAAACCATCTTTCACGAGTCTGGCAAGTCACTGTCTTGCTCTGTGCTTCCATTTCCCCTCCTTTGTCTATTTAGGAGCTCTTTGGGGCAGGGACCATCTCTTGCTCTAGATCTGTGCATTGCTTAGAAGAACGGGGTCCTGATCGTGGATGGGTTCCCCGGGCGCTGTTGTAATTCAAATAATTATAATGAAACTTGTCTCCATAGTACAATTCATAACTGCCCTCAGCCCCAGCAACCACGATGCTCCAGGAATAGATAAATCCAGCACGGCTCTGCTCTGTCTGCATGCTGTCTGGTTTTGGACATACACACAGCGTGTCATTGTCAACAGGGGGAGGAGAGAAGCACTGCTTGGTTTGTGTTTTGAATTTGCACTCATCATTAGCTGCTCATCTCTCTCCCTCGCTATCGTTTTCAGCCTGTGAATCCCTCAGTATTAATGGTCATGGCCTGCCAAGGAGAACAGGAGCCAGAGAGTGCAGCGTGGAGGTTCTGGGGGAAATTGGCCACTCCATCAATGGAGGCAAAAAAAGGGGGAGGAAAAAAAGGCGAAAGAATAATCAATCAGAGCGGGTAATGCTCTGTACTGTAGAGGTAGCAGGTGATGGAAAGTGTGAACACATCCTGATTCCTAATCAACAGCAGCTGGAGGGAGGCAAGGGGCATCCAAACAGCAGTGGAACGCAGAGCGATGGGAGCCCAGAACTCAACAACATCCCCTGGGGAGCAGGAGTGGTGGGAAGTCCAGGGCTGGCACTTGGCATATTCCACTATCAACCAAGTATCCTAAAAGGCTTTTAACAAAGTGATATCAAATCTTTGCACAGATGGGGAAACTGAAGCACGGGAAGGGGACTTGCCCAAGGTTATGCAGTGCATCAGTGGCAGAGACATGGATTAGAAGCCAGGTCTCCTGACTCCCTAGGGTACGTCTACATTGCAATAAACAAACCCGTGGCACTGAGGGGGTGGGTCTCAGAGACCAGCCTCCAGCCCCAGCCCAAATATTTACACTGCAGTTTTATAGTCCTGTAGCATGAGCCCCATGTACCTGAGTCAGCTGACCCAGGCCAGCTGTGGTCGTGCTGCAGGTATTTTAATGGAGTGTAGTCGTCCCTCCAGCAACCAGTTCTCACAACCCAGTCAAGCTGCAATCACATTAGGCGAGTGAGTGTTCATGTGGACTAACCGATGGACAGAGCTGGTCACCCGGTGGTCTTTCCCCTTGTGACATGGTGCTGGGCAGACTGCAGCAGAAGGGCTAGCTCACACGTTTCCATCTGGCCTTATGTGGGGGTGGCCAAATGCCTGTTCCTTTCCCACCAGACAAGGAAAGATCAATATATTCCTTTCTCTACACATTTGTCAATGAATTTAGTACTTTATGCAAGGACTGTTTAAGCTTCCCCTGGCCCCTGGTACTACTAATGCACTTCAGTCCTGGTCTAGCGCTCTCCCTGCTACTTCAGTGCTTGTACCCTACCTTTGCCAATGCCTCTGATGAAGCCTCACCTGCGACACTCTTGCTACTTCACTCCTGGGTCCCCCAACTACTCTAGCAATGTACCTCAGTCTCACCCTGTGGCCCTGAGACTCCTCTCAAACAACTCTGCAAAGGTCCTTCAATCTCAGCCTGCAGCCCTCCCTGCTATTCCAGTCCTGGGCTCCCCTTTGCACAGCTCTGTTCTGACCCCTCAATTCCCCCCATCCCTGCAACTTCCATCCTGGGACCTCCAGCTCTACCAATGCCCCTGAATTTCAACCTGCCGTACTCTGTGCTGTTCCAGTCCTGGGCTCCTCTGGCACAGCTTTTGAATCCCCCCATCCTGCTATTTCAGTCTTGCTGCATTTCTGCTCTGGTGTGCATGGGAGTGGTGCTGGGGGAGCTTATCCATTGCCTCAGTGCTGTGGTTGAAGAAGGTTTCAAATTCCCTTGGTTTCACCAGGCAATAATTTGCTTTTCCAGCTAATAAAACCCATTGAATCCAAGAGATCAGAGAGGGGACATGCGCCAGACACTGCTTTCTGAGCTGCTCCTCCAAGCAGGATGATACCATCTTGGGCAGGGAGCATTGGGAAGGACGGAGAGAGCAGGGCAAGCAGGGAATCAGAAAATTCAATGTAGCCATGAAATCCTTCCCTGCAGAGCAGCCTGAAGGCTGCACGGGAATGTGCAAAACATTGAGATTCCAATCAGGGCCTGGCTCTACCGACTGAGAACCATTCCCCGTTCCCAGCTTTAATTGGGTAATCATTCGTGTCACCTCCTCTTCCCCTCCATTTTCCCCCCCCACTCCCTGAACTCACCCCCCACCCCCAGTGCATTGGAGTTGTCCCCCACTGCGTCAGCGCTGTAATTGTTTGACCTTTAGTTCTCTGGGCAGTGCACGGAAAGAGGGAGAATGTCATTGTGACGAGCTAATTGGGGAGGCAACGGAGAGTGAGCTGGTGGTGGCGGGGGAGGCTGAGTCTGTGGCAGCCCTGGTGACCTTTTTCAGCCATGTGCTGTCACCCAGAGGAATCTGACCGGAGAGGATAGCGCGTTTGAATGAGCCCCTGAATGAGGAATGCTTCATTGGCACTGGGGAGGGTGACGGACACTGAGAACTGCTCCGACAATGGGTGAAAGGGAGGCGAGGAGGGGACATGTGGGGGAGAAGGTAATGGGGTGGGAGGGGAATGGGGGGGGAGATGGAGAAATGGAGTAGAAGCAGGAGCGGGAATAAGGGGTGAAGGGAAAAGGAGTGGGTGGGGGATAGAATTGGGGATATGGAGAGGAGATTGGCTCATGAGGCAAGAGGGAGAGGGAGAATAGGCTGAGAGAGTGACAAAAAGCCCCTTATACTCAGAGGGGGGCGGCATCAACCTGTCCCTTTAAGAGCCCATGCCGGAGTGCTAGTGCCTGGGCCCCTGCTAAGAATGAGAGCTGACAGCAGTTCCTTTTTCCTGCTGACCCAGCCGGGAAGTTTGATTCATGGCTTTATCAATACAGTGTATTTATGCATAAGGAAGTAATAATGGAGGTGAAGCAAAACTGTCCTCTTAGCAAGCACTCTGCTGGATTTATGGAGTGGAGCAGGGCTGGCTTGACCTTTTGGGCTTTAGGGCTGCATCTAAGCATGGCTAAGTACTAACCTATTAATGGCTTCTGACCGCTTGCAGCCCACAGGGACCCCGTCTGCCTGTGCCGTGTGCAACAGTGTAACTGGAGCGTCCCTGGGGACCGTCTGTCCTTGCTGCCCGGACACCTTATTGCTTCCCTCCTGTCCATCCAAAATGCACCTGCCTATAGCTCAAACCACACCCCTGTCCCTCCTATATCCCTCCCCTGGTTCTTCTGTTCCTGACATAGGAAAGGGAAACTCTCCTTCCCAAGGCTCTGTGTGACTCTACCCCACCGTACCTCTCAGATCGGGCCCAGATTTCAGTGGCACAAAGCTAATTTACACCAGCAGTGACTCTGGCTCATGGTCTGCAGTTCCCTCCCTTTCCCGGGCATGATGTTCCCACCCCTCACATACACAGCATTGTCTTGTGCCCTGCTGGATCATGTCCAACTAGGTTGCTTTTGCTAAGCGATTGCTGGCGAGATTCAGAGACCACCTCAAATTCTCCTCTGGCAACACCATGTGCAATTATTGTTCCAGAGACCTTTGCTCCTAGGAGCCAGTCACCCTCCCCACTGCCTTTGACCCCAGGGAGATGAATCTGTAGTCCTGGCGCTGTCGTTCTTAAGCTGCTCTCTGGATTTACACAGCAGTTCCTGGGAGGAAGAGATCCCAAGTGCCTGGGGGACCATGGCAGATACGGCAGCCTGCAGGGCAGGCCAGGCATGATCTAAATGCAGTTCTTGCTCTCTCTGCTTTCAGCATCCCATCTCCTCCCTCTGTATATAACGGGGCCTAGGAGATATCAAACACTTCTTGTGTGTAACAGAGGATATGGGTCTGGGTGAGGGCCCGGGGGATTCTGGGTAACAGAGTATAGTGCTGATGCCAAATAGGGCCCAGTCGGATTCTGGGTACTGTTATTTATTATTATTATTTATATTACCATAGCACCCAGGAGCTCTAGTCACTCACCAGGGCCCTATTGTACTAGGTGCTGTACAAACAGAGAACATGGCTATGGGCTGGGGTAGGACCCTGAGGACTTCTGGGTAACAGAGAATGCAATGCTGGGGCTGGGCAGGCCCTGGGGGATTCTGGGTAATAGAGAATGATGCTTCCCTAGAGGGACCCTGTGAGACAACAGAAACACGGCCCATCTTTTGCTGAGTCTCTCAGCCCTGGGCAGGGGGTGGCCTCATTAGAGGGGTGCGGGATTCTGGCTGCATTTGTCTTTCTCCGGAAACGTCACAGCTGCCGCGAGTTTGGACCCGGAGGTGCTCGTGCCAGCCTCAGTCTCCATCCACGTCTGTAGACCTCGCCACGCTCTGCAAGAGGAGAGGTGGGTGTCCTGCGTGCTCCTTCTCCTCCGCAGGAGATCAGGGGAGCCGGGTGGCACTAAGCCTGTTGCTTACACCTGGTGGCTGCTCTCTTCACCGTCACTTGAATGATCCTCGGTGCATCTGACACACAATCCCTCTGTACACACCGACAGAGCGGCTGGCGGGTGGGATTAGCATAAACCTGAGCACGCATCGCAGATGGGGAGAGTGGGCTTGAATGCGGTGCAGCAGATTAGGAGGCTGCCGAGTAAATGCACCCCCCTAACAGCGGGATGGCTGTGATTCTAGCAGCGTGGGGAGGCACCGAACCCCCTCCAGAGCTGCACACCCATCTCCGGTTCCTGGTAACTCGCGGGGGAGACTATGCTGTTGAGAAAGGTTGCTGCTGGTGTGTGTGAACTTCATGCCTTTGAGCGAGGCTGTACTGACAGCCCTGCAGATTGCAGACCTCTATCCAGGGAGCACCAGGGCAAGCTTCCCCAACTCACGCTGCTCCCACCCTGACCTGGAGAGAACACCTCTAGGGGCGAGAGGGGCAGTTGGTCTCCATTCAGTCCTGGGCCTCTGATCGCCAACAAGGGAGGGCTGTTAGGAACATAGGACTTGCCAGACTGGATTAGACTCAGTGGCCACTTATCCCAGGATCTTGTCTGTGTCAGCACCCAGCACCAGATGTATCAGAGGAAGGTGTAAGAACCCCGCAATAGCCAATGTGGCACAATTTGCCCCCACATAATTCTCCTAATCTCTAATAGTCGGAGATCAGCTTGGCCTTGAAGCCCAAGGTTTAATATCCTTTCTAACATGTTCAGTGTCATTAGTTATGATAACTGGATACCCTTGATATCCATATAACTATCCAGTCCCTTTCTGAATCTTTAGGATTAGAGCCTGTTATGGCGCTGGGTTTTTGATGGGTCTCAGTTCTGTTTAGAATCAGATCAGATCTGATTTCTCTCATTGGAAATAGAGTCTGTGTCCATAGCTGGATGTATGCTACTACCTGAATACCACCCCGTCCCCATACAGACACACATCCCTTCTATGGCTTAAGAACCTGCCTCTTTTGTCATTTGTTCGATTGACATCGTCTCAAATAATTCTCCTCTTCAGTCCCCTCTGAATTTGCTGCTGGGTAACACTTTCTGCCTCCTTAACTCCCCTTGCTCCTGCAGTTTCAATCAAATATGGGGCAGCTGTTAAAGAGCTGCCATCTCCTGCCCCAGAGGCAGCTATTTTCACTGACTTTGTATGGACCAAGGGCTTTGTATTGGCCCTTGGTCCATACAGCCCCTTGGGATCCTACGGGATACACGGGCTATAGAAGGACATGATCATTTCCATGATAAGCTCCTTCTGTGACTTCTCTTTCCCAGAAAACCAGTTCTGCGCCTGACCCCTGGCTAGCACCCCAGCGGGCTTGCGGTCTCTGGCCTCTCATAAAGGGCTGGCATCCCTTCTCTCTATTTTCATATCCATTACCAAGGATTTGATTGCCTGTCCTAGCCTCTAAGTGCCTTTCTCCCAGCTCTCCCCTCAAGCCCTTCGGAGCATGCTGTAGCCTATTGAGCATTACCGCAGCCATCATCTATTTTCTGTCCCCCAAAGTCCCATTATCCACTCTTACCCACCTCCTGTGCTGGCTCTGTCTGAATTTTATGACCCTTTCTCCTTTGTGCTGGCTGCTCCCGCCATGCTTCCCCCAGTTTATTGTCATCAGCAAATTTCATAGTCAATGCACTCTCTACCTCCTGGGTTATTGATCCCAAACACACCCGCATGCCCACCCTTCAGGGAAGCACTTTCCTTAGTCTCTTCTAACCTCTCCTGTCTGCAGTGCTCTCACTGGCCTCTGCACAGCAGACCTTCCCTACTTGTGGCCAGGGGACCTCGCCATGTGATTTTCTTCCATGGGCCTTTCATTGCTATGGCTTACAGAAATGCCACCACCCGGGGACTGCATCTCATGCCTCCTGAGGACCAGGCCCCAACGCACCTGCTGCAGACTGCTCTGAAGTGGCGTGGGTGTGTGATGTGCATGGCAGATACCACTCTATGTCCGTTTCTCCAGGGGACTTTATTGTGATGGGTTGAATCACAGAAACCCCCTTGGGGCTGCCAACTGATGTGCCAAGACTACTTCTGCCCCTGCTTTCCCTGCCAGCTTGCGACTCCAGAACTCTGCCTGGTTGTGCTAGACATGCTTGCCGGCCACAAACACAGACCCAGGTCTGAACCACATCCCACAAACTGCAAGCTTAATTGAAAGCAGCTTAAGAAGTGTTCCTGTCTTTAACTCTCAGATGCCCAACTCCCAATGGGGTCCAAACCCCAAAGAAATCTTTTTTATTCTGTATAAAACTTATACAGGGTAAACTCATAAATTGTTCACCCTCTATAACACTGATAGAGAGATATGCACAGCTGTTTGTCCCCCCCCCCCCAGGTATTAATACATACTCTGGGTTAAATAATAAGTAAAAAGTGATTTTATTAAATACAGAAAGTAGGATTTAAGTGATTCCAAGTAGTAACAGACAGAACAAAGTGAATTACCAAGCAAAATAAAATAGAACACGCAAGTCTATGCCTAATACAGTAAGAAAACTGAATACAGATAAAACCTCACCCTCAGAGGTGTTCCAGTAAGCTTCCTTTTACAGACTAGTCTCCTTCTAGTCTGGGTCCAGCAATCACTCACCCCTCCTGTAGTTACTGTCCTTTGTTCCTGTTTCTTTCAGGTATCCTTGAGGGTGGAGAGGCTCTCTCTTAAGCCAGCTGAAGACCAAATGGAGGGGTCTCCCAGGGGTTTAAATAGATTTTCTCTTGTGAGTGGATACCCCTCCTTCCCCCGTGTAGAATTCCAGCTACAAGATGGAGTTTTGGAGTCACATGGGCAAGTTACATGTCCATGCATGACTCAGAACTCACAGGTAGCAGCCATGGTTCACATGCTACCTTGAACGTCCTCAAGTAGACTTCTTATGTGGATTGGAGCCTTCCAAGATCCATTGTCCATTAAGTGTTTCTTGATTGGGCACTTAATTTGCAGATTCCTTTCTCAAGAAGCTGACCAAATGCTTTACTAAGGTTACTTAAAATCAAGCAAGTACACAGCCAATATTCATAACTTCGAGTACAAAAACGACACATGCATACAAATAGGATGAATATATTCAGCAGATCATATCCTTTACAGAGATATGTTACATGGCATATGTAGCATAAAACATATTCCAGTTACGTCATATTTACATTCATAAGCATATTCCCATAAAGTCTTACGGAGTGCAACGTCACAGTTATAACTCACCTGTATGTGTGCTTGCTAACGATGGCACATTTGGAAGTGCTCCTGTGGGCCCTGCCGGGCTGTTCAGCATCATGTTGGTGCGGGGTGCTTTGGAGCACTGTAGCAATGTCCACGTTCTGCAGGCTGAGCCAGGCAGAGTAAGGACCAGCTTCTCTCCTGCTTTTCACTTGCACCTGTGCCAAGCAGGCATCAAGCCCCGCCAGATCAGAATGGCAGCATTTCACAGCCACTCTTCACAGGTGCGAATGGGGACTCAAAGTGCCAGCCAGGGGAAATCAGTTAGTTCAACAGCAGTGGGCAGGGCATAGATTGGAACAAGGGGAGATAGACTGAACTTTTGGGGGCAGGATCAGTCATTTACTATATGTTTGCACAGCACTGTAGGCGGCAGGAAGGGCTGTAAATCTTCTCCCTCTAACTTGACCCAGAACCCCCAGTAATGCTTCCCCAAGGCTCACAGGGTGTGCCCAGGCTACAATTAAGCACCCGGAGCTGGCCCATGCCAGCTGAGGTGTGCTCGAGGGGCTCGGGCTAAGGGGGTATTTAATTGTGGTGCAGATATTCAGGCTTGGGCTGAATACTGGGCTCTGAAACCTTCCCTCTTTGTGGGGTTACAGAGCCTAGGCAGGGGATCCAACCCGAGCCCGAACATCTACCCTGCCATTTTCTAGTCCCGCAGCCCGAACCCCACGAGTCTGAGTCAGCTGACCTGGGCCAACCAGGGCCATGCCATAGGTCTTTTATCGCAGTGTAGACGTACCCATGGAGGCCCCCCGCCATCTTCCTATTCTCCCTATCTGGTCTACTTGCTGGCTGTTAGAATCACCTGATACCTACCTGATCAGTCTCCGCTGATACATCACAGGTGAGGCTGGACCTCGTGCCTCTTAAAGGGCCAGTCACCCAGTGACAAGCGCCTAGCACAAGGAGATCCTGGCCTGACTGAGGCCTCTCGGCACTACTGGAATGTGCGTGTTAATAATAACAAGTTCTCCTCTGAGGCAGTATGTCGAGGCCGGAATTGTCACGGAGGTGGGGGTGACTTTCCTATGGAATCCACCTGGGCCAGAAGGACCAGTGGTTGCGCAGGGACTGTGAGCCATGCGGGGAGAATGACTCCTTGAGGAATAAATAAGAAAAATGTGACCTCAAAGAGCTGTTTTTAATCCGAGCGAATGGTGTTTTCTTTTCTCTTTCTCAGCCCCTGCTATCTCCTTCCCCTCCCGGCAATGCAAACCTGCCTCCTGATCTACAGCATCCGAGCCCCTATGCTTGTTTGTTTGTTTGTTTGTGTCTGCTGGCTTCCCCCTTCCCCAGCGTCCCAGCTGAGAACAGATTGCACGCGAATAAACTCTGGATTGGCAGCCGCTCCCAGAGAAAGGAGCAAGCTGCCTGAATTATAAAGGGAGCTTCAATCCCACACCCGGTCTTTCTTCACAGCCCAAGTCTCCACCAGGCCCTTCTCTGTCTGACCCCAGAGGGAGCCGGCTTTGCATCACTGTTCCAAGGCCAGTGTGCTGGGGATTGTAGTTTCCTTGGGCGTTGCCTGAGACGTAGAATGGGGGTGGGTCAGGGGAGGTGAAATGACAGAAATCAGGGACCTGGATAAAAGAGCAGCAGGCAATGGGACCCTCAAAGTCAGCTGTTTGCTTTAATTATTCTGAGGACAGGTTTTCCCCTCTACCCTCATTGGCACTTGACTGGAATTTAGAGCAGCTTTTAGCTCTGTGTGTGTATGAGAGAAAGCGAGCGAGAGAGCTGGTGTGTGTGTGGATGTGTGCATGAGAGTGTAGGGGTGTGTTTGTGTGTGCATCTATTGCTCAGCCTTCACCACCATGCGATGTAGCTGTGAATTGATGTATGAGGGTAGTTTGAGATATGGGTTTATGGGTTCATGTTCACGAGTGCCTAAGTGCATGGATGGGTGCATGCATACAGATGTGCCTGGGTGAGTGTGGAGGGGCCTTTCTGGGTGACTATGTATCCATATAGATGTATTCATATGTGTGTGTATAAACGACTATGTAAGTCAGTGGCTTGCATGGGAATAGATGTGTTCATGCATGCCTGTGAGAACACATAGTCACGTGTACCTATATGGATGTGTTCATGAGCATGTGTGCACATGGGTGTGTAAATGTATGCATGTGTTCATCAGTGGATGTGCCTGTGTCTATGGAGATGCCTATTCATGTGTGTGTGTGGGTACAGAAGTCTGTATATATGTGCATGTATGTACAAATGGGTTCATGTGTGCAGACGTATGGAGATGTGTCCATGCTCTGGGTACATAGGCGTATAGCCTTGTTCATGCACACACATGTGCATGTATGGTGCCGACTACTTCCAGGCCACTGCTGCACAAACAACAAGCCATCTGAAGCCGCTTCTGCTGGGCCTTCCCTACACAGCCCCCAGGATCCTCCACAAAGTGGCAAAGCAAAGATTAGGGCTGTTTCCTTTTTGCCAGGAGGAGTGTAATCCCCCCTTTGAAAGGCGCATCCTCCGCTTGATGCTTACTGACATTAATATTATCATCTCAAACCAGCCGCAGAACCCAGCTGTCGCCTGTGATTAGGGCACCGACACAGATCGGTGCAAGATTTCACAAGCGTCTCATTACTGCTGACTCCGGTTCCGCGCGGCTTATATAACTCATCTTGCATAAACCTGTCACCAACATGAGCTGTTCCTCCCTCTGAAACTTAGTGCATGCTAAACGTGGGATGATAGATGGCTGCCGTGCCTTCCCCTCCTGCTCTCTCTCTCTCTGTGCCCCGGCCCCTCTGCCTCACCTGTCCACCCATGCGTCTCCCCCAGCTCCCCTCCCCAAGTGTACACACTGCCATACCTGTCCACCCACGCATTGCTACACCCTCCCCTCCTCTCCTGATTCTGAGTTTGGATGCTATTTCATTTGCAGCAGCAGGTCTCTCTGCTGGTCCCCCAGTGGGTTGGGGGAGAAGGGCTCTTCATCTGCTGAGCTAGCAGGACTATGGCCTTAACAGTGCATAGTTCTGGGGAAACAGCTGTTCTAAGATCTCCCGTTTCCCAGATAGAGATGGGGGCTTGAATCCGTGTATTGTTACAACCGTTAAATATATGTCGTGGACTGGGTGATCCAGAACTGTTGGGTATCTTGAAAACAGATTGGAATAGAATCTATGGCTGGAGAGAGTTACATGAAATAAAACCTGGGGCTGGAACAGGGCTTGGCCCAGCTTCATCTTTCAGTACCATGGACAGGGTCACAATGGGGAGGGAGGCTGGGTGATGCATAGCAAAAAAGGGCAAATGTTGGGCCCACCTCTGCAAGCTGCTCAGCAGCTCCAACTACCTCCCTTCCCAGAGACCTCCCTGCTGCTCCTGATTCCCTCTCCTTAATCACAGCCAGACTCTTTATGTGCCTCTGTAGCTGCCTCTGGTCCTTAAAGGGGCAGGCCACTCTGTTACTGCTCTTCCAGCAACTTGCTGAGCCTGCCAGCCCCTCTGACTTTAAACATATAGTGCACGTTTCCTGTTCTGTGGCTCAGTTGTTGTCCTTTCCAAGGGGAAAACAAGCCAGTCCCCCTGAGGAGCATCCCCCTCAGACTCTGTGCTAGATCCAACTGCAATTACAGCCCCCTAAATCGCCCAAGCAAAGCGATGGCATTTCAGGGCCTGCCTTACGCAGGAGGTGCTTCTAGACGGTGGCACTGGTTCCTTCTGGCCTTAGCCATTGACAACTCTCTTAACTCCATCGAGTCCCCGCCTTTCTGAAATAGAGAGTAAGCCCCATATGGGAAAGCCCCACAGAATGTAACAGGGATGAAACCAAGAGGGTGCAGTAGAAATTCTATGGGTGGAGTCTCATGGATGCTAAGGTCAGTTCATCCCACACTGGCAGCGTAAAGGGGGACTGAAGGTGAGTGTTGATACACTTCATGCCCATTTGAAGGCCTTTTTACACAGCTGGAGTGGTGTAAAGTGACCCATCTCTGAGAATCAGGCCAGATGTAGTTCAGTCGAGAGGTAAGCCCCTTTCTACAGATTGCTTGGACCATCTTTCAGAATTTGATTAGCAGGGAAAGGGATGCTTCATTAAGTTCTATAGGATGCCTCCAAACCCATAGGGCAGGGAGAGCATTTTCTGTGACATTCTATAGGCATTTTCCATGAAAGCATGTGAGACAGAGAGAGAGGAGTCAGCATTTCTGTGCTGTCTGGCTTCCGTAGCCTCTCTGAACTCAGGGTCCTTCATCCCACTTTGTGGCCAAATGGCAGAGCAACAAGGAGAAGCATCAGGCTTTCCACTTCGCCTGGGAGCTGCTGCCTGCCCTCAAAGCATATCTTTCAACCCACATGAGAGAAAGAGAGAGGTGTATGGGCACACACACACCCACCCTCTTTTTAGGTACTGTTGCTCCATTTGTGTTTCTGAGAGCATCAGTTCCAGATGCTGGAATGTGTTTGCCCTTGAACGTGTCCCCTCCTTTCGCTTTCTTGCCTCACTCTGTCTCTGGTTATTGAGGAACTTTTAAAGTTCTCCTTCCCTGTTCACTCCTCTCCATCTTCCTTCATCTCCTCTTCCCTTCCCCTGGGACATGGTGTCGGCCACAAGGAGAGTTGACTCTGCCATTGATTTGCATTTCCTTGACATTCTGTCGCTATGGCGAAAGATGTGTTAGAAATAGGTAGGCTAGTAGGTAAGTTGGCAAATAAGTAATTTGAGATGTTAGACAGGTAGGTTGATTAGCTACCAAGGGGATTAGAAAGGATGGTTTAGTGGATAGGTCAGTAGGCTGGAGAAAGAGATGAAGGGTGGTCCAGATTAGAACACTAGCCTAGAACCTCAGTCCCATTTCCTGTTTCAGGTTGAAATGAAAACAAAATTATTTGAAATTTATGGTGAATCAAAAAGTTGGGGAAATAATTAATTTAGGGCGAAATGAAACATTTGATTTAGATTTTGAACATTTTTGATTTTTTAAAAATACAATGAAAGGAAATTTTGAAACAAAAAGTCATTTCAAACCAAGAAGTGGCCATGTTTCGATTTCCCTCCCCCATATTAATATTATTAATTAGTTTAAATGCATTAGTTTTTTGTTTTATTTTTGTGGCTGACCCAGTTTGCTGACATTGACATAAATTCACAACACATTTCAGTGTTGCTGAATCTGCATTTTTCACTAAAAAAAAGAATAATTTCATATGAAAAATGTCACCCGGCTTTTGCTGTGGGGCTCAGTTCAGTGGCGGGCTCAGAGAGCCTTGGCTGGAAGGCGCCAGAGGTGCCCAAGTGGTGTTGCTGCTGCTGCCTTCTGGAGGAAATGGGGGATCTTGACTCTGAGTGTCTTTGTGCGAATCTCATGTCTTTACAAAAGCTGAGCAACAGTAGTACCCCGAGCCACACAGTGCCCCAACTGTTTCTTCGAAACATGAGAGGGAAAGGATCAGAGGGCAACACGGGGCTTTTGGTAACTGCCTGGCACTGGAATTAACCTTAACAAATCTGCTGCAGGATTCCTGGGAAGGGGTTAGTGTAACTCGGGGCTAAGGCGGCACCGACAGATCCTGCAAAAACTACCCTAAAGCTGGGAGACAAGGGGAGTGGGTGGTTCAGGCAAATGTGAGAGGAGAATTGCATGCCAGGAGGCACCTCTGTTTGTCAGAGGGTGGAGATGGATGGCAGGAGAGAGATCACTTGATTGTTACCTGTTAGGTTCACTCCCTCTGGGGCACCTGGCATTGGCCACTGTCAGGATACTGGGCTAGATGGACCTTTGGCCTGACCCAGTATGGCCGTTCTTATGTTCTTATGAGAGAGAGGGATGGCAGAGGGGGTGACATGGGGGCTAGGTAGGGAATGAGGGAACACTTTTGGGGGGCTATTATTATTTGCATGCACCTACAGGCCACAGCTGAGATTGGGGCCGTGTTGCACTAGGTGCTGTACATACATAGGGAGATACAGTCCCTGCCCAGAAGATCTTACAGTCCCCCGGCCAGAGCGCAGCAACTCCGCGGCCCCGCTACCCTGGCCAGAGCGCGGCAAATCCCGCGGCCCTGCTACCCCGGCCGGAGTGCGGCAACCTGAGGTGCTGCCGAAGACTCGGAGCGCTGCCCAGTGAGTACAAGCCCCACGAATGGGACCCCGCACTTTCTAAAGCCGGCCCTACCCACCAGTGTGCTCAGGAAAGTGCTTAGCCTGGGTTCAAATCCAGCTTGCAGGTGTGTGTGTGTCCGTGTCCCCAGCATCACGCAAGCTGTCTCCCCACACTCACAACCCCCCCAATCACACATAAGCCTCCATACGTGCCCACACAAACGCCCCACACAAAGCCATGCCCCTCATTCACACGTTTACACACGCTCACACACATGAACCCCCAGCACTCAGTTATACACATCCCCCCCACTTACACATTACACCCCTCGCTCGCTTTCCTGTACACACTCACTCCTATCCATGCCCACACTCAGCACTCCCCCCTTGCACACCCCGACACCCCCCATGTTTGCATACACGCATGCTCTCCTGGATTCCGCCAGCCCACACTGGCTGTAACACACACACACACGCTAACGAGGGCACCCAGACTCACTGGCACATACCCACTGATGTATGAACATGTGCATATATTCAATGAAACACAGATTCATGCACCTGTACTTTCACCCTCATTCCTCTACATATGCCACCCCCACACACTCACTCACTCACCCTTGCGCCCACCGAGCCCCTGTGCTGTGCTAGTGAAAGAACAGCCCGAATCAATCTAAAGAGACAGCCTGGGACACCCATCCCCTGGAGAGGAGGGAGTCCGTGTTTCCAGTTACAAAGTCAAAAGCTGCCTTAAGGTCCCTGTCCGCCATGCCCAGCCGTTTGCATGGGGATTCTTGTCACTCCTGCATGAACGTGTCCTCCAGCAAAAAGATCTGCTCAGATCTGATGTGGGTCTTTCAGGAGCCAGCCCTGATTTCTCTGGACAGCTGGAGTTGCCAAAGCTCTGAGAAGGAGCTGCGAGGTTAACCTTTTCCTTCCGAGCATGTCACTTGGTGTCACCCCAAGCGCAGTGTCCATGTCCTGCTGCTATGAGTCCCAGTGCCTATCATTCCAGTCTGGGCTTGCTAAATGGGGAGCATTGTTTGGGGGTGCAGTGAGGGGGCTGGGCCTGGAAGGAACTCACATCCCCTTTCAGCTTGCCAAGCGCAAGGTCACGCAGCCAGAAGTGCTGCATTTGATAACTATGGAGCTGGCTGGCCCCAGGATGGTGGGATCTGAAGAAGAACCCATTACTCTGGGAATCAGTGCTTGCCTGATTCACCTGGTTATTCTAGTGCTGAGCTTGCTAGTCTTGACAATAATTCCTCTTCTGTCCAGTCTATTAAAGACCATGGAAGTCCTCATTCTCCTCCATGGGCCGACTATACCGAAGGAGCTCAGGGCCAGATTTTCAAAGGCTCCGCACTCACAGTGAGGGCCAAATTTTCAAAACTGCTCAGCAGCACCCAACAGCCACCCATTGCCCTGAGCTCTTTTGAAAAGTGGGTCACGTATTGCAGCATCTAAAATGGAAGCTGAGCTTCTTTGGCTCTGGGGGACCATTGATGGAAGGCATAATATGCCATCAGACTCAGGTCAGCCTCATATATTGTGAACAAAACTCAAAGCAATCGCAAGTACATAGATACACCTCCCAAACTCCAGGAAGCATTAACAGACCCCTATGGAGTGATGGGAGCAACTCCACAGTTAAGGCTGCAATTCACTTTCCATTATTAACCCAGTTTCAACCAGCCAGATCGCTGGACCAGTGGAAGCCCTTGTGCAGCCAGGCAGAGCTGCTGTTTGCACTGACTGAAGCTAAGGGAAGTTGAACCAGAGCAAATTATGGCTTATAGCAGCTTTGACTGTCAGCTAAAGCCAGTGGGAAAATGCCAGCTAATTTCTGGTGGGGAATTAATTTTATTTTTCTTTCCCTTGACTTTTTTTTTCCAACCATAGCAACAACGATTCGAAACCAAACCACATCAAATTTACAAAAAAATGTTTACAGATGATTTTTGGTAAAAACTTTTGGTGTTCAGTTAAAAAAGTAACCATTGTTCTGAAAACCCAAACCTTTGTACAGAAAACCCTAATTCCATCACCCCACCCCAAAAATAAAAACAATTTTTGGTTTCTTGGGTTTTCGCTGAAAACTAAAACATTTTCAACCAAAATGAACAGTTTTCCATGACAATTTTCATTTTGGTCAAAGAACCATTTTTCATCAACTAGTTTTTGACCAGCTCTGCTGTCCGCACTAAGGTCATGCGGGTGCAGCTGGCTGGGACCAAGACCTACTTAAAGTTTAGTGCCTGATGTATTTAGGAATCTAAAGACATGGAAAGATATCTAGTGGTATTTACAAACAGGTTTAAGCAAATTAGGTGCCTAACTCATGTTGGGCTTCAATGGGAATTAGGTATGTACCCGATTTAGGTGCTTTTGTCAATCCCACTAAGCAACTATCTGCATCTTTATGTACCCAAATTCCTTTGTAAATCTGGCCTTATATCTCTAGCCTTTCTCCTTGCGGAAATAGAGGTCAGAATGTGACTGCACTCTCTACGGGTCTTGCCAATGGGGAAAGGAGAACATTTCCATCTATGTTGCAATTAGTCAGAGAAGCTATTTGTGAATTAAGACAAGCATTGCTCATCAGTTAGAAAATGTGTCTAACGTTCTTTTTGCCAGACACTAGCCGGAGAATGGAAAGTGGCAGACAATTAAAATGAGGTGTCTTGGATTTATCTAGAGGCTGTTTCTTTCTTTCAAATGTTTGAGTTTATTGTAAGTTTATCTCCGAATTTCCTCCCCTTATCATGGGTATTATTCTCCTAACAGCAGTGTTCTCAGAAGGATTTTTACCCTTAAGTTACTGTTAGGTGTGATCAACCTAACAAAGTTTTTCATGTATGGGAATTGCCTAGTGTTAATGTTCATGAATACTGGATAGTGCTGATCAGAGTTGGGCACATCCCGGGCAAGTGCTGCTCAAGCTATTCCAGAAGCTCTGTCCATGCACCCCAGTCTTGTCCTGCTATTCCAATCTTGGAGTCCCCTGGTTGTCTATGCTGATGCACCTCAATCGTGGCCTGCAGCTGCCAAGGCTAATTCACTTCTGGAGCCCCCAGCTGTGGCTCTGCCAACACACCTCAATCCTGGCTGGTGGAACCCTCTGCTACTCCAGCAGTGGCTCCCTACCCCAAGCTGTGCTGATGCACCTCGGTCCTGCCCTACAGCAGCCCCTGCAACTCCAGCTCTGGGTCCACATTACACAACTCTACTAGCAATGGGAACTGACACAGCCCCAAGGCATTTAGATGCCCACATCACACTGAGGTTCACTGGGATCTGGGCATCGAATTTTCAGGCTCCTTTGAAAATCCCAGCTAGTTTTCAAAGGAATGGGCTGAACTCTAGCAAACTCATACCTGTTGATGACCTTGGCTACCTTGCCCAGGATGCCAGAGGTGAAAGCATGTTAATGTGTCACAGTTATACAAACCTCTGGGTAGTATTTCCACCCTGGGAACTTACCTAACCCTCACCTTCCAGATCCCTGCTCTCCGTCCCTGAGCCTTGTCTGCACTTGGAAACAGCCCCATTGGTTTAGCTTAACGTATTGAGCGGGGTAAGGGTAGATTGCAACAGACCATGGTCCGTGCCAGTGCAGTAAAGCCTGCTTGCTGCAAGGATGCTGTTTCCTAGAAAATGCCTGGCCTGAGAAACAGGCAGGAAAGTTCTGCTCACTAACCTAGCCAGAGAACTCAGCTGACCAGTCAGTGGTTCCATCTAGTTTTCCTAGACTCCAGCCAGCAGCATTTCTATTTGCTGGGCATGTCTTTCCCCACCTCCCTTCTCTTCCTGATGCTCCCCATAGCCATGCTCCCCCCAACACAGGTCTCTGAGGTTCTATGGAGCAGGGGCATAGCAGGGGCTATAAATGATGGAACTAGGAGTGCTAGGGGTGCTGCTGCATCCCCTGGCTTGAAGTGGTTCCCATCATATACAGCGTTTACAGTTTGGCCAATGGCTCTCAGCACCCCCACTGTACACATTGTTCCCGCACACCTGGCAAGGGCTCTTTACCTCCAAGTAACAGCTCAGCATTATCGACCTTAACGGACAGGGATTCGTTAATCCTCCTCGCCGGCATCCTAGCCGGTCAGCGTGATTCCCCTGCCACAGCTGCTGGGGATGAGTCTTCAAGGGCACGTAAGGGGCTAGCCAGCGATTTCTGAATTATTTCCCCTCTCCTCCTAAGAAGGCAGCGGCTGTTGAAGAATTTCACCCTCCCTGATCCAGCAGGATCAATTTTTCCTCTGTGTGAGCTCCGCTCTCGGAATACCAAGCGTGCCGCTAGCTGCCTTCAAGACTCCAGGGGTGGGGTGAGATGAGAACAACTTGTTACATGTGGGAGCGGGTGTAGGCTGAGATCTGGCCGCTGACTGGGAAGCTGGGGCAGAGGTGGTACCTGTGGGAGGGAAGGGGTAGAGACATGTTGGGGAGGGCATCCCATCCCGGGACAATGTCACACACACCAGACTCCAGCAGGTGACTTGCTCGTCACGTTGTGATACTCCCGTTAGACTTTTCAGTCCTTGGTGCTGATGAGGACCACAGAAAGGCCCAAGCATTAATACCGATGATAATCCTTGGGTTTTGTCTAGCCCTCTTCATCCCAGGATCTCAAAGCACTTTATAAACATGAATGAATGAATGGGAGGTGAGGCTCCCGATTCTAGCTGGGGAAATTGAGACACTGACTTAGGGAACAACTTGCATGAAGTCAAGCAACGAGTTAAATAGGAATACACCCCAGGCATCCTGACCTCCAGTCTCCTCCTCTAACCACTCACTCATATTCCCGTCCAGAGAAGAGAGTAGGATCCAGGCATCCATGGAACCGACCCTTTGCTCTAACCCCTAAAATTAAACCTTCCTGCAGCGGGATATAGAACTCCAGTGTCCTGATTCCCAGGGCCCTGGTCTAACCACTAGACCATGCTTCCTCCTTGGCTGGTGTAAGGCCATGTGGCTGGTCTGCTGACTGGATTCATATTGAAATAGAGATAAAACATCTCTAGTGTGACTGCAATGGGGTGGCTCCAGAGATTAATTCTGGCCCTTTTCAGAAACTTCTGCCTCTGTGGAGACAGAATAGAATTCCCTTTACATCCCCCCACCTTGATGTTGATTTTGAAGGGGGTAGCTCAGAGGTTCAAAGTATGAAACACAGAATATTCCGGAGACCTTCACCACCCTTCCTTCTCCAAGGCCCATCAGCACGGATGCCCGGCTGTCACTTTTGGTAACCTGTATCGTGCCTGCTGGTGCCTTTACCCTGCGCTCTTCAGGGCAAGGATTTCTCCTGATGTATCTGCTGCCAAGCCCTGTGCACAGCTGCACTCACTCACTCATGCCCGTCACCCCAATCGGGGTATGGGCCGCCAACCACAGATCTCCAGAGTCCTCTATCCTGGGCTATTTGCTCTAATTGGTTCCAGGTATAGCCCATTTTTATGCTATCAGCCTGAAGGTTGCATTGCTCCTCATCTCTGCTGCGACTTGCGCCATCTTTCTTAACTCGTACATGGTCCTCACATTCCATGTACCGATGATAATCCTCCTGGTTGCAAGAAGGGTAATCGGCTTTGTGGTTTCCTCACGACTTTCACCACCCAGCATTATGCGTCTTCGAGTTGAAGACCCTTCTTTTTCCAGGATAAAAGTCTCTGTTATCTCTATTTTTGGCATTTCTGTAGCAAGTTGATTTTTACGGGGTGGAGTTGCTAGCCCCACGCCCAACCCTCCTCCTTTATCCTGACTTGGGACAGGCAGATGGCCCCAAAGGACCTCTCTGGTGGAGTTTGCACAGCTGCAGCTCTGTGTAACTAATGATCACTGATAAGGAGTCAGTGCTAGATGCTAAGCTGGTGCAAACTTCCATATAACGACAATGATTTACACCAGCCGAGGATCTGGCCCTCTGCCATTGATCTCCCCCAGTGTCAGCACTGAAACCCCACTTTGCATTGGGTTCCCTGACCCTCTTCCTATCTGCAATATGAATAGCCCCTCAACACCGCCCCATGTTGCCATAGCATTTCAGCACCTTGCAATCTGTAATGCATCTCTCCTCACAATACCCCAGAAAGGAAGGACAGTGGGAACTGAGGAGAGACCCTCAAAGGCATTTAGGTTCCTAACTTACGCTGATTTCTAAGTGTCTCGCCCAAGTTCACACAGGTTGCAGAACATGGGACTTGACTGCAGGGCTCCCAAATACCAGGCTAATGCATTAGCCGGAAGCCTGACAGGCTGGGCTGAGCACATTCCTACATATGAATGTCAAGGGCAAAAGTCCCAAGGTCTCTTCAGTCTCCAGATGAAAGTCGGCCTCTCCCTGCTTCAAGCTGGCCTCCTGGTTCAGGCTGTCTCAGCATCTGCGAGAGGTGATGCAAAGCAAGTGTCTTGAGCATTGCCTTGGGGTTTTCTCCCATTAAAGAGCAGGGGGGAGCTAAGCTGACTCTCGGGCCTTCGGGGTTTGAAGCCAATCTAGCCGGAGCTCCAGAGCGAGCAGAGAAAAGAGAGGGACAGAAAGAGAGACAGAGACCAAGGGCAGCCAGAGCGGTTGAGCACCCCGCCCCCCCACCTCCTTCCCTGCAAACAAGCATTAGTGTGTACACTGCGGGCGCCAATGCTCGCTCACATAAAGCCTAGCTCCTTGATAAGGTCACCGCCGGATAGGGTGTCGGTGCATCGCTCAGCGTATCCGGCAGCAAGGGCCTGGCTCCTAGCTCTTTAAAGGGAGGGAAAGGGAAACTGAGCCTAAAAAGGGAGTACGAGGAGAAGGAGCAGGAAGGGAAGGTGAGGAGAGCACGGCTTCACTTACTAACAGAGACACGGCTCAGCTGGTGCTGGGAGCTCTCCTGGCAGGTATGGAAGGGGGTGTTTGTGTGTGCCCAAGAATATGAGTGTGCATGTGGGGACGTGTATGTTGACAGGCTTATGTGTGTGTGTGTTGTGTATGCATATAGGATCAGTGTGGTGAAGGGTTTGTGTGTATTTGTGTGTATGCATGAGGATTTGTGTAACAGCTTTAGTGTGTGTTTGGGTGAGAGTGTACATGCACCATGGAAGAAGGTTTGTGCATGTGTCTGAGGTATTTCTATGGCACAGTGCATATGTGCCTGTGTGTGGAAGGGTGTGCATATGTGAGTATTCATAGGTGTGTGCACATGCAGGTATTCACCCGTGTGTGAAATGTGTGTCTGTGGAGCAGTATGAGCAAACCTGTATCCATGTGACTGTGTGTGTGTGTAAGCTATCTACCTATGTGTGGGAGTGTGTACATGCCCAAGGCGTTTGTGTAGGGGTGAGTATGCCACTGTGAGGGCATTTGTGTGCATTTGCTGGAGGGCGTTGGTGTGATGCGTCTGTCTGTGCGTGTATCTGGATGACAAGGAGACAGTGTTTGTGTGTGTGTGCGTGTTTGCCATATCTATTACTCAGTACATTTGGGATTATGCACTTGGGTGAACAAAAGAGCTTTAGGAAATCTGAGCTCACCTTGTTGCTATGTAATTATTTCAAACACTACCTAAGCATTAGATAGATCATTTCAGTCTGGAGCAATATACTTATTTTCCCCAGACAACTTGGTGCCAATGAAGCCAGAGCACCTAGTGCACTAATTAATAACAAATCATTAATAACGAGCACTTCCCTGCTGGAAAGACAGCTGGGAGCTCTAGGGTCCTCATCTGGAGCAACTGGTCACAGAGCAGCATTCAGAGCTGGCTCTGATAGGGATGAAATTGACAATGCGTCTCACCTGAATTTGGACACCTCACCCAAGCTCCTAAGGTACTGGATAATCTGAGCACGTGTGGTGGGATTTGCTGCCTTGTTGCATGTTCTCAGTAGCACACAAAGGTGTTGTTCTCCAAGGACTGGGCCAGAGCTGAGTGAGTGAATTCCAGATGCTGTTCCAGCGCGTTGCCTGAGTTGAGGTGAGTGGAGTCCAGTCTCTCTTTTGGCTTTCAAGCCTGTGGGCACCCGCTAAAAATCAGTTACTGATCAACTCCCCCCGCCTTTGCTTTTCCATTGCCTAAGAGTTTCACTTCTCTTTTCAGAAAATGTCATTAATAGTCATTCACCTTATTGGTGAGTCTCCTGCTTGGCTCTGTCCTAGTGCAGAGGAGGCTGGGGCCCCATCAGTGCTAGACCTTCTGGGCATGACCCTCCAGAGAAAATGCACAACTGATTGGGGTAAGGGCACCTGATTCCATGTCAGAGAAAAGGTGGCTTTTGGGGAACTGAGCCAAGGTGATCCACTGGTGTTTCATCACCAAAGGTGGATTTATTCTCATGGTTGCCAAGGGCAATTACCCAGTAGCCCAACACCCAACAAAGCCAGCTCCTCTGGTGATGTGACATCAATGTCAATGCAGCTGTGTGCTTTTCCTTCAGCTGGGGATCTGGCGCAAAGTGTTTAGGTGACTTACCTGAAGCAGCACAACGAGCAGTGACAGGGCTGGAATGTAGCAGTTCGTGGCCGCCAGTTCCCTAATCTGTCTGTTACCTTTCTGTCCCCACCGTTGGTAAGGAGAAGAGGCGTGGGTGGTGACTGCACGGTCCCTTTGTGGAGTGTGTTATCAGTTACTTGCATAGGGCGGAATCCCGATTGCGATGAGGTTAGAGGCAGTTCTGCCCTGACCACACTGGCATTAGGATTTGCCCCGGGGAACTGGATTTGCATCTTTGAGAATGGTTGCAACTCGGGAAATGGCTCAGCAAACCAACATTTGTTTGCTAGGGAGTTGTCTGTGAATCATCTTCCCCAGGGGAGCGATGGGAGCCCCCTATACATAGGACACTTGACAAAACAAACTTGGCAAAATGCTAGAAAATGGGGACCAGAAAAGAGGAGGCAGGATGGTGTTGTGCTTAAAGTGCTGGACTGGCATTCCGGAGACCTGATTTTAATTCTTGGTCTACCCCAGACTCCCTGTGTGACCTTGGGCAAGTCACTTCATCTCTTGAGCCTCAGTTCTCCTTCTGTAAAATAGGGCAAAATAATCCTTCCATTGTCTATTTAGAGTGTAAACTCTTGGGGGCAGAAACTGTCACTGACTATTCCTGGAGCACAATGGGGCCCGGAGCCTGTCTGTGCCCCTCCTTGCTACTGTAGCACGGCTAACAATAGCAGTGCGGTACCTAGATGCTATGTGCTGACAGGTGCTTTGGAGAGACAGATAGATTAGATGAGACAGAACAAGCTGGCATTAGCCCCCGGGAGATTAACTGAATGGACTAGCAGGCCAGTGAGTCTATGTGCCTTGAGTGCTCTGGGAGCTGAACTGGAACAGAGGGAGACAGTGCGGCTGAGAATGGCAAATGTGTGAGACGTGTGTCTGTGTTCGGATGCCCACGCCTGGCCATGCATCTCCCTCTCCACATGTATCTTATGGTCTGGATGAGCCTGGTTTCTGGAGGCAGAGAGAACTCCGGGACTGTACCCCATCCCGTGCGGGGTCACAGCAGCCCTGAGTGAAGGGCTGCCTCTGGCTTATCGCACACAGTGTCTTCTCTGGGCCCACAGCAGGCAGGGGGCAGGGGGATACGAGCCAGGCCTCCTTCCTGCTTCTATACTTGTTAATGAAGTTTCACCTGAGTTCCCCATATGGAGGCAATGAGCCGGCAGCGGATAAAGAGCCAGGTGAGCTAGTGGAGATCAAGGCAGTGCTCGAAAGTGCGGACCATCTGTTAAACAAGAGGGGTGGCTCTCCCCGCGCAGAGGATACAGTTCCAGTTGCAGATAGATGGATCCTTGCCTCTCTGCTGGTGCGTTGCTTTGCAGCAAAATCTTGGTTTGATGCTGTTTGCAGACAGTGCTGTGCAATCATGCAGGGGAGAGTGTCTCCTAGAGGGCACAGGGCCCTTTCTCTGGACAGAAACCAGGGAGGTTAAGGATACCTAGCACTTATATAGGAACTGTTCATCTATAGATCCCAAAGGGAGGATGTATCATTAGTCCCGTTTTATAGAGGGGAAAACTGAGGCATGGGGGAGTTGAACTGAGTCACACAGCAAGATGGTGGCAGAGCTGGGGATGGAACCCCAGTGTCCTGGGAAAGGCCTGTTCACTGAACCATGTTTCCTCTCCAAGCTGGGCAAGGGGCAGGTTATGCAAGTACATTGAGTTCCCAGAAATTGAGTTCCTCCTTGAGAGGTGTGACCCTGCAGCAAACAGCCCCCCTGATAGGGCCAGCCCTGGGTGAGATTGGCAGCAGATGTTATCACCCTACAGTAATTCCGTGCCAGCAGTGGAATCAGGGTGCAGCAGGAAGGCAAAGAGGTTGAAGAGAGCTCCAGAAATCCAGCCTCAATCCAGGGTCCGTGGGGGGAAGAGGGGTCCAGTTTGGCTGGGGTATTCCTATCTGAACCACACAGGGAACCAGCCTCGTCCTCTGCAAAGGGCCAAGCTGCTGGAAGGGAGCAATAGAGTGAGTGTTGTAAGGGGGGTTGGGTTTGACCCAGGGCCTTCTTAATGCCAACTGGCAGAGGGCTGAAGGGGTGAGTAGGAATTTACAGGGACCACTGGGTCTGATGTTGACATAAGAGTGTGACATAGGGTGCCATGTAATGTCTCTATGAACAGACTGCTGCACGCTGGTCACCTCAGCCCTTGTGAAATGTGTGTATGGGTACTATTGTATTTATACTGTAAATTATGTTCTTAAAGCCTCGACGTTCAAAGCAGCTCACCAGGAGGTGACTAGCCTTGGACAGAGTCTGTTGAGACAGGGGATAGGAGACAGTTATCTCCTTTGTCAGGTCAGGTGTGTATCGTGCATGGTGTGTCTCACAAGGTAAGCCTATCTGCATGTACAACCAGATGCTAATTTAACAGATTGCAGGGTCAACAAAAGAGGGAGCCCCCAGGGATGAACAATCAGATGGAGGAAGGGGCATTTATAAATAAAGATCAAAGGACTGAGCTGATATACCTGGGGTTGCAGAGAGACAAGGGGTATCCTTCCGCGTAGGAGGCAAGAGGACAGCGTGGTTTGTCTCATGAATGGAAGATCACAGCTGATCCTGGGCTGTGATACGCTGGAAGAAGTTTGGGTGAGCCAAGAGCCCGTCTGTAAGGAAGGAATTTGGGTGAGCTTTTGCTGTGTGTGACATGACAGTAACTAGTTAAGTAAGTTTAGGCGTGAGGAAATGTGTTATGATTTTATTGTAGCTGGAACTATTCATATCCATTAATTATCTTTGCTCCTTCTTGGATCTTTGTTCTTTGTTAAATAACCTGACTCATTTGAGCGCTGTGTGTTAAGCGGAGCAGTGATCCTGAGGTGAAACTGGTAAGCTGGTGTGCTCTATTCCGTGGGGATCAGTGGGTCTGTGAATGCTGGTGTGCTCTATTCTGTGGGGATCAGTGGGTCTGTGAATGCTGTGAGAGTCCAGCAAAGCAGGGGCTGGACACTCCTGGGGGATGCACAGTGGGGCTCAACAGCTGGAGTGTGCCTGTTGCTGACCTGCAGAGGGACAGCAGAGCCTAGCTGGGCTGAGAGGGGAGCACTTGTGTTGTCAGTTGCTGGTGGGGTCAGGGAGCTGACCCCCGGCAGACACAGACCAGGAGTCTTCCTACTAAGGGCAGGTGGTGGCGAGGTGCCTCACAGCCCTGGGTCCTATGGGAAACGTCAGAGTGGGATTCCTCCTGCCAGAGGGGGAAAAACCGAGGGTCCCGGTGTCACAGGATCTTTGGGGATCACTCTGACCCGCTCATGACTAACACCTGAACTCTCCTTCCATCACCTGATTGGCTTGATCCAAGCACAGCTGGTTCTCAGGGCTGGTTTCTTATCCTGCTCCCCTGCACTCACTTAGCATCCTCCTGCAGGGGAAGGGAAGAGGTTGCTCAGCAGACACAGCCGGAGAGGCAGAAAGCAGTGGAGTGAAGGAGAGAGAACATCCAAGCAGCCAGCAAACTGATCAGGGCAAATTAGCAGCTGCAAAGAGGTGAATGAGGGTGCAGGGGATTGTTAGTCCCTCTGTTCTGTGGCACTGTCTTTTCTCTCCCTCACTCGCTCTGCCCGATACAGGGAGCGGCATTTCTATTAGCGCTCCAGTCGTGTGACATCTATTCAAAACACCCAGCGAGTAGTGCCCTGGCTTTATCATTAAATGCAAATACTCTGGAGTAATTGCCAGCAATAGCAGCGAAGAGAGAAAAATGACAGCGAGCCCAGGAGCAGCTATTAGAGGGGAGAGTGGAAAGTGTAAACAAAATATGGACCATTAGCCAGCAGTAATAATGGCCATTTTTCCCCTCCTAATGCCTCGCACAGCTAGCAAGATGGGTGGCCTCTCTGACTTGTGTCTGGCTGAGGTTTCTTCTTTACTGTTTTTGGAAAAGGGAAGAAGAAAGGGATTGTATTTTGTTCTGAGATTCCCCAATGGCAGGGTTGGGCACTGGGATCTAGTGCCCCCTGATGAAAGTTGGCACCGACTCCTGTGTTCTTATTGTTGTCAGGACACTGCCTGGTGAGAGAGGGGAAGGGGCATTGGCTGCACCAGCACTTCCTCCTGGCTGACTGACCTAATGCGAGCCATAAACTGCTGGCACTTTGTAGCCCTTCCCTGCTCCTTTGCCTAGTTATCACTTGAATCTGCAAGGTGCCAAGCACCCTCCTCTGTGGGATTAGTGGGAGCTCAGCACCGCCGTGGCCTGGCTATTTACCTGTAGAAGCAAAGCTGGGACAGCCCCACCTATGTCAGTTATAGCCAAGGATGTCCTAGAAATGCATAAAGATTATCTGGATGGGGGGTGCAATAAGTATTCTGTGCCCTGTGGCAAAGGGGCAGAGATGGTCTCATGCCTAAGGCCCTGAACTGGAACTCAGATGCTCTGGATTCAGTTCCCGACTCTGCCACGTGTTCTCTGCGTGACCTTGGGCAAGTCTCTTAATCTTAGGTCTGCGCCACAAAAAGCTTTTATCTTGGTTTGACTACTTGGGCTAGAGGTGAGATTTTTTTTTTACTAGTATAGTTATACTGGGATAAGCCCTAGTATCGTCCTAGTTCTTCTGGTGTATGGCTTATTCCTCTTCCTGTACAGGAACAGCTATACCAGTGTAAGGGCCCCTGCTACCAATATAACTGCATCTGCTCTCCAGACCATATACTGGTATAACTAGCCTGGTCTAGTCACAGCCATAACATTTTTGTGTGTAAAGGAGCTGCTAATCACCAATTAATTAGTCCTTGTCTATTTATGCCCAGATCTGGCAAAGACTTATGCACTGTAAGAGTGGTCCCCTTGACTTCATAGGAAGCAGGTGCATATGTTTTTGCAGAATTGGGGCCTAAGACTGTGAGCTCCTGGGGCAGGGACCATCTCTCACCATGTCTCTGTACAGAGCCTGGCATGGTAGAGGCCTGATCTCATTTGGGGTCTGAAGGTGTTACTATACTGCAAGTGATATGTTCCAATCAAAGTGCAGCTGCAGGAGTTCTTCTGTGAGCTGGCCTGATTTCTGGGTCTCTGATGTATTGCTAAGCAGAGGGGAGTCCTAGCACTGAGTTGAGATGCAAGTCCCCTCCCAGCCGATGCCCTGTATACCAGCTGGATCTTTATGTTCATGAATAAAAACACCCGTGAAATAATCTACTTGGACACTTCTAGCGACTGAGCTGGTGTGGACCCAGAGCTGTCACGCTGCTCGTTAGCCCCATAGGAGCCCTTTCCTGAAATCAGCAAGATGCTTTAGGAAGTGAAGCCGTGTGGAAACAACCTTGGATTTTGAGAGTGTGAGTTCAAAGGGCCTCATGTGGTTCTCAAGGGAGATGGGCAGTTTTCTTGGTGTAAACACACACCTTAAAACAGTCCATCAGAGCAGATGAGTGAGCACTCTCCACTCAGCTCCCAGAGCCTGCATTCTGCCATCTAGACAGCTCTGATGGGCAAGTAAGCGCTCCCCACCCTGTGTGTCAGGAGGGAATTAACCCTGCAGGGCTAAGCTGGGGGAATGGAGCACAGGGGAGAGGTGGGGGAGCGGAGAGCCCCCGTCATGATGCAGGACAAAGGTAAGCTACACTGATGGGGGAGCAGAGCTGGTGCAGAGCTGAGCTGGGCCTGGGGGAGCAGAGCACAGAGGCAGAGGGGGCAGGAGGGGAGCCCCTGTAATATCCGAGGGCCTGCTGGGTTTCTGCCTGTCTCGCCCCACCCATTGCACCCAGGGAGGAACTGGATGCTGGGCTATGTTGCATGATAGATGGCAGGCACTCTAAAGGGCCACTGGGAGGGCACCTTGGAGTGCAGGGGGGGTGGGGTGCCTCCAGAAAGTGCCCCCTATCGCAGCCTAGCGGAGCTAATCTCTGCTTGTCAGTGTTGTCAAGGTCTTGTCAGCTGCCGGCGAGAGGATCTGAAATCTGCCTGCTAAATCCGACAGGATAATTAAAAGCAGGCAGGGAGATGCCTATCAGCTAATTTTGTGATGCCCCTTTCCCCCCCCTCCCCCTGCCCATCACTGCATCTTCCTGGCAGTCTCAGCCTCCCTGGCCAAGAAAGCAGACGGCTCTAATTAAAATTTCAATGGCTGTGAGTAATAGAACCCCCAAAGTAGCTGCTAGCACGATCCCCGCTGCTTGTGAAGTGGCCTGGGCTGCCTGGTGTTTGGCTCTGATGTTCAAAGGGTTCCTGAGATGCGCTGGTGCCTCCACCTACCTCCCAAATGGATCAAGGAGCCTTTGTTGGTTATTTACCTCAGCTCCAATGTGCAGCATCTCCCCCCACCCCAGCTGTCTGAGGGAGAGTGGATGGGGGACACATGGGCCTTGAGTTCTTTAAGCACACGTTGTGCCATTGGAAGTTAGGTTTGCATGGGGAGGTGCCAGGAAAGGGGGAGCCTGGAGGAGGCCATGGGCTCCATATTGTGAGGGTGGGTCAGTTGAGCGGATGGGGAGGTGCTTACATATCTTGTGTTAGAGGGGAGGCAGAGGGAAAAGGCATTGCTGTGGTGCTTCTTGGAGCCCCTTTTTAAATGTGGCACAACATACCCCACCTCCCCTGCACGCCTCCCTGCCCCGCATGGACGGACAGCTCCAGACACACACAGAAATGCTCTCACACCCAAAGACACACCAAATACACACACCCATGCCTCCCGTTTTCTCACACAGATCATCTGTGCTAGACCACCTCAGGAGCTCTTAGCCAGCAGAAGTTGGGGTTTGAAATAAAGCCTCCAAAATCTCCCATCTCTCCCCTGCTTCCCCATCTGTAGTCCCTACTCTTCTCCGCCTGCACTCAGTGTCGCAAGAGCTGTGCCCCTCCACAAGCAAACATCAATCGCGGCACATTCCCCTGACTCTGTTGTTGTCTCAGGTTAACTCAGAAGCCTCGTCTCAATCTCCTTGAACAAATTCTACCGGGCACGGCGACATTCTAATCAATTAGAGGCATAAAAGAATAATTTTATCAATAGCAATATCTGAAGCAGGGAGGCAGGATTTCTGTCCTGGGTAATGGGAGCATCATGTCTCCAATTAAAGTTTGAGGATTCATCTTCAGACTTAGCCCCTGTCTGAAATTGACATTTATTAGAATGTCAAAGTCAATTTCCTTCAAGAGCTTCTTTCCCAAACATCACAGACTATATTTGATTTATGGTGGGCTTTTTTTTTTTTTTGGGGCGCTCTTTTTTTTCTTTAAGGGAAATAAATTCAGTTGCAGAAAATGATTTTATTTTTGGATGGCTATTTGTTATTGTTACGATTGCTGCACATAGGAAGTGCAAAATCAAGGATCAGGGCTCCCTGGTGCGAGGTGGTGTACAGACACATAACAAAGTAGGCAGACCCTGTCCCAGAGAGCTTATGACCTAAATGTCAGACACACAAATGAGGGTGGAGGTGGGTTGGAAGGATTAGATTACAACAAAATGAACAGAGTTTAGTGGAAAAGCAGAAGTTGCATCTCATCACTTGCCTGACCAATAAGAGATGGGAGTGATTCATAGACATTGCAGCAGAGGTAGGTTTTAAGCGAGGGTTTAAAGAAGATAAGGTGGCAGTTTTGAGAATTTTGATGCGGAGTTTGCCCCATGTATTGAGGGTGGTGTAGGAAACAGCTTGGAGGGGCTTGCAAGCAGAGCAAAGGCTTGAGGCAATAGCTAGTAGATAAGAACGGTTGAAACATTTTGGTTGAAACTATTTATAGGCAGAAAATTGGGTTTTTGAGGAGAGCTGATTAGGAAGTTTTTGACAAAATGTTCTTTGGTCAGCAAACGATGATTTAACAAAACTGAAACTTTTCATGGGAAAGAGTCAGTCAGTTTCAACAAATTTCCATTTTGAAAAGTTTTTGGAAAACAAGCTTTAAAATTGTTCCATTTTGACATTTTTGAAATGAAAAGTTCACTTTTTTTGATTGAAACAACATTGTTTTGAATTTTACGTTAATTTATAGTGAAAATGTAAAAAAAAAAAGTTGAAATCTAAACTAAACATCATGATTGAAATTAAATGTTTCAACTGAGCCAATTCAAATATATATTTTTTTATTTTTAGTTTGCAATTTTTTTTTTGAGATTTTGACTTTTTGTTCCGATCTGAGATGAGAAAAATGTTCCAAATCTCAAAAATTCTCATGCGACTGGAAAACCATTTCCTGCCCAGCTCTATTTTTGACTGCCATATGTCTGTCTATAGGAAGGATTTGGATCAGTGAAAGTCAGGGGTGAAGAGGAGAATCCTGGACTGAAGATCACTGCCAGGACAGCAAGCACAGGGACTCTTGGCGGTGGTGAATGAAGGGGATGCACATGTAGAGACATAAACACTCGGATTTCCATGAGACAGATTTAGGAAATAAAAGCCCTTGGCTGGAATGCCCTCTGCAGAGCACCGGTCTGGAAGTGGATGGTAGCAATTGAACTGAGCTGATTTAAAGACATTAACTTAAGAATGGGGAGCTGAAAGGCAATATCCAAACATAATCAGTCATCTAATGACATTAGGACACCACTAGGTTGCTTTAATTTTCTTCTCCGCCCACCCCTTCCCTGGTTCCTGCAGTAAACTTGCCCAGTCTTATAATGTTCAGTGCTGTCAAACTTACCAGCTGGGGAGGTATATGAGCTGAATCCCTCTTGAGTCAGCAACTCCCTAGACCAATCTAGCTCTGCTAAATGCCTAGGGTCCATTTCCCTGGCCCTGATACTGGAGCTGGATCTGATGTTGGCTGGAGAGTCTTGCATGGCAGATCTCTCTTTCTCCCTGTGATAGACATGGCAATTTCCTGCAATATCTTTGACAGATTTTACTGTATTAAGCTTATGTGTCACTGCGGGCCAGGGATTGTATGTAGTTCCATGGGGGAGACTGACCACAGTCCTCCAGGAACTAAGAGCAGTGTGGGATTGTGACAGAATGTACCTCTGTGTCAATGCCCCACACGCTGCTGACTGAGCTACTGATTAGTCTAGACTGTATGTTGGACATGTCACAGGGATGATTAGGTGCATTCACTCCAGTTGTAACACCTCCAGAGAGGTCCTACCTCATGGAGGCACTCCCATATACTGACTCAAACTGGATTCTCTAGAGACCAGCAGACAAAGAAAGGACTTTTCGATAAATAGCCTGAGTTCAAACTGATTCAGGGCCTTTGTTCTGATCCAGGAAATGGACAGGACCTTTGGTCCAAGGGGGCCACAACCCTTAAGGAAATGTTGGAAGGACTTTGGCTTACTGAGGCCCCAAAAGACTGAGGGTTCATATTCTGAGCTAAGGCTCTTACGAACTTGTAACCAGAGGAGAACCCCAGGAGGCGGGTTGTGACAGCACTTTGGGGTGCAGCAATCCAGAGCGGTGATTAGTGGTGTACAGACAATCCAGAGCGGGATTAGTTATTAGTCTTCAAATGAGACCTCACAAAGCATATTTTGTATGAAGATCATTGTCCAATTCTACAATTATTATTATTATAATAGTGTGTTGGGTGGGAATGCAGGGGTGCTTAGGATCACAGGGTTGAGGAACTGTTCACTGGTCAGATCTCTTGCTGGAGTTGGGGTGATCTCTGGTAAGTGTATGAGCGTGTCTACAGATTCTTCTATTGTTTTTAACTTGCTTTTTCTGCAATGCTTGTACTGTAAGAATAAATTCTTGCTTAGAAAGAGCAGTGTGGTAACTTAACTGTGGTGATTACATTGTTTACCATCCCTGAGGAGCGAGGCGAAGCAGACAGTCTTTTGCTGGGAATAACTCAGTATAGTCAGGGAACTGTGTAGACTGGAAGTATCCCTGCTGGGAGAAAGAGAGAGATGCGTGTCTCCACCCAAGATAGATGATAGCTGAGGAGCCAGAACTCTAGTGTGGTTGTCCTTGACCATAGAGGGGGAAATTCAGATGCACTTGTCCTGAACTGTGATGCCGCCTTTCCTCCAGCAGTTGCTTTTTGCATGGAACAGGGAGTGCTGCAGTCAAGAACCGCATTTGCAGAGTTGGGTGAGTAGGAGCATGACTCAAATAGCAGAGGGTACTGCTAATTCCTTGTTTTGCTGAGTCAACCATGGTGGAACAAGCAAGCAGTGACTAGAGTAGATGAGAGACCCTGGCTGTAGTTCTGCAAGCAAAGGAATAGCAACACACAGGAGAAGGCAATTTTACATACTCAAGCAACGGCAAAAGAAAAAGTTGCCTTAATCAAAGTGCACAACAGAAAGGAGACCATGTGACTAGTACAACCAATTGCAATCAGGCAACTCAGCTCGAGTTGTGAACATCAAGTGCTTGCAGTGAACCCTTTGTGATCAATCCAAATGGTGGAAAACCAAACTCCATTCAATAACAAATCCTTTTGAGGCAGCCCTTGATCTGTTCCCAGCCCTGCCACGAGTGGAGAAGGAGGTGAAACTCATGCAATCATTATTGGAGGTGAGCTGTTTGCATGACTCCGAGAAAAGAAAGAAAATAGCCTCTTGAAGGGACCAAGAGGTGAACAGACTGTGAGAGGGGAATGATTTTTGGTAGGAACAACAGACAGTGAGTACCTTGGAGGCACCAGGACATGTCTGCTTATTAATAACATAGAATGAAGAAGAAAGCGAGTCTGGGCTGAAGCACCCCGGAGATGTGGCGCTTCTCTCCGATGCATGAAAGAGAATGGCTTCTGAGAACTGCAGGCTTCCTCCCAGGAACAGCCAGGGGACCTCAGCACGGAATGAGGGATAGCATTAAGAATTCTTTGCTTTTCATTTGTTAGCCGGTGGCAGCGTCAGACTCCCCTCCAACATTGCGCCATGGCCAGCACGAGGCACTGAAAGCTTTAGGATGCTGCAGAATGTCTGCAAGCCTGGAAGAGATGGGGCACGCAACTAAGCAGTCGTTCTGCCAAATTCCTGTTGGATTTACCACTTGATACGATCTGAAGGCATGCAGGGAGCCTGCTCTGAGGTGGTGAGCTGGCAGGATGGCCCCGCACCATCAGTTACAGGCAGACAAGAAAAGGCAAGAGGATGTTCCAAGGCCAGACACCAACAACTTCCCAACCAAGCAGGGTGAGTATGGGATGATAGACACTGTGACAAGCCCAGGGAGATGCAAGTAGTGACTCAGCAGGCGGCGTGGCTTTATGTTTTACATGGAACGTTAATACATGATTGTTGCATCCTGACTCAAGGTCTTATAGTTAAGGCACCAGCCCATGATGAGCACACACAATTAATTCCACTGAGTTCAGTGGAAATGGTGGGAGCACGAGAATCCTAGGAACATAAAAGCAGCCAGACTGGGTCAGACCAATGGTCCATCCAGCCCAGTATCCTGTCTTCTGACAGTGGCCAATGCCAGGTGCCCCAGAGGGAATGAACAGAACAGGGCAGTTATTGAGTGATACATCCCCTGTCGTCCACTCCCAGCTTCTGGCAGTCAGAAGTGTAGGGACACCCAGAGCATGGGGTTGCATCCCTGGCCATCTTGGCTAATAGTCATTGATGGACCTATCCTCCATGAACGTATTCATTCTGTTTGCACAGAAACCCCTGCAGGGTATCATGTTACAAGTATTACCTCATCAGAGCAGGCTCTTATTGGCTGATCTCACCATGAGGGTGGGACTCTGTTTCGCACTGCACATTAACCCTTTCTTGGGTGTCACATATATTCTAATATCATTTTCCTAGTAGGGGAATAGGGCGGCAGGCCTGCTGGAGCAGTTCTTGGCTTGGATAGAAGGGGAGAGGTGCTGGTCCGGCTGCAGCAAACTTAGATTTCCTTCACTTTCTCTGCTCAGAAAGCAGATGAGGAAGAAGGAATAAATTACCAAGGCCTGGGGTCAGCCTGAGGCCTGAAGTAAAAGCAAAGCAAATTCCCCATGCTGTGCAAGTTCTGTGCTCACAGCCTCAGGCCAGGAAACAGCCTCATTACCCAAAGGCATCCCAGGCGGGGGCAGAGATTAGCACTGAGTGGGATAGAAGTCTAACAATGTGACCCTGTGATGAGAGACTGGTCTCCCCTTGCCTGTGCCTGGGAACTACCAGAGGTCTGTGAGTCACCCAGAGCTCTGAGTGAAGAGAGGACTGGCACTGCAAGGCTTGCTGAGGTCAGCAGCGGTGTTAAATCCTGCTGCGGAAGGTAGCGGTCAGTCCCCAACTGCTCCCTGCCACAGCTTCGTTAGCTGGCAATACATCAGGGGATGGTGCTGGGATCCACCTTTGAATGCTCCGCTCCTCGACACATCCTTCTCCGGACGATTCTGAGTTTCAAGGTGCAGGTGGGCCCTGATGCTGCCAGGTCACACCTGCCTGCTGCCTCTGTCTCATTCATTCCCTGCCTCTCTTCCCCCATCTCCTCTTTAGATCGGACCAACTGGAACTGTATAGGGATGAGTCTGTTGAGTCTGCAGATACTGGCTGCCCCCCACTTCTTCTTGCCCCCCACCCCCTTTCTCCTTCTACTCCCCTGCCTCTCCCAGAAAGATGAGTGCTGCCTGCAGCTGTATGAACAACTGCAACCTGGAATTTTTGGTGTGCCAGAACTTTGGAGAATGCCTGTGGCCTATCTTTGGAGTGGGAGGGCAGGGGAAAGGACAAGGAGCCACCAGCAAAGGGAGAGAGAGCCCCTGGGCACAGATGAGCAACTTGTTTCTCTTCTCCAATGTTCTTCTTCGACGCCCCCTCCTTGCTCTCACTGAATGACGCCACGCACTCCAGGGCAGTTCCCTCTGGGCTGAGTTTTTGCAGGCGCTAAATACCACCCTCCTTGTGTTTTTGGATAACAGGTGGGTTACCTGTTGAGACAGAGATACTGGAAGGGCACCTGTGGCCATCTAGGGTGCTCAGTCATTTCGCCCACAGCTTCCAACTAGCTACAAGACTCATCCTCGTTTACCATCACTTGGGCCACTATTCTATGTGGCGAGGAAGGTCTGCTCACCCAGCATCCATGGCTTGGGCTGCAGGATGCATCTCTGTGAAGATCATCACTGGCCACCCAAGGATGGCATGCTGCCCTAGCAGGATAGGCCCAGCTGTTCTGAAATCAGAGCATCCATGATGTGTGTCCTGGCAGTGGGGTTGTTGGGGATAATATGGGCTTATGATTTAAGGGGCTGGAACTCTGGATATCTGGGTCAATTTCTGGCTCTGCCACAGACTCCCTGTGTGACCTTGGGCAAATCATTTAATCTCTCTGCCTTGGTGCTCTATCTTTAAAATAAATAATGATAATAGGTTTTAAAGCCAGAAAGGACCATTGGGATCATCTAGTCCAGGGGTCGGCAACCTTTCAGAAGTGGTGTGCCAAGTCTTCATTTATTCACTCTAATTTAAGGGTTCACGTACCAGTAATACATTTTAACGTTTTTAGAAGGTCTTTCTAGAAGTCTATAATATATAACTAAACTATTGTTGTATGTAAAGTAAATAAGGTTTTTAAAATGTTTAAGAAGCTTCATTTAAAATTAAATTAAAATGCAGAGCCCCCGGACCGGTGGCCAGGACCCGGGCAGTCTGAGTGCCACTGAAAATCAGCTCACATGCCGCCTTCGGCACACGTGCCATAGGTTGCCTACCCCTGATCTAGTCTGACCTCTTGTGTAACTCAGATCATAGGTCATTCCTGAATTAATTCCTGTTTGAATTAGGGCAGATCTTTTAGGAAAACATCCCAGTCTTGATTTAAAAATTGCCAGGGGGATCCACCACAACCCTTGGTAAATTGGTATGTGGTTAATTACTCGCACTGTTAAAACTCACACCTTATTCTAGTCTAAATTTATCTAGCTTTGACTTCTAGCCATCAGCTTATTATATCTTTCTCTGCTAGACTGAAGAGTCCATTATCAAATATTTGTTCCCCATGTAGGTACTACAGCCTGTGATCAAGTCACCTCTTAACGTTTTCTCTGTTATGCTAAATAGATTGAACTCCTGGAGTCTCTCATGGTAAGGCAGGTCTTCCAAACCTTTAATCATTCTCATGTAGTGGTGACACCACTGCCAAATACAGAAGTAAACCTTTAAGATATTTCCCTTTTCTCTCTTGTCTATTCATATTTTAGCTTTTCGGGGGAGGGATTGTATCCTGTGATGTATGTATACAGCACCTAGAACAAGACAGTCCTAATCTAGCTTGAGGCCTTGATGCCAGTTACAATGATCATAACACGGGCTGGAGCCACTTTAGATACCAGGTCCTTGCTACATTATGTGTCATGGAGGAATCCACAGTGGATGGGTGACAGAAAACGTTGTTAGAGCTGGGCAGGATATGGTCTTCCTGTCCTGTGAGAATTTTTCTGTCCTGAATCAGGTTGAAAAGTTGAAATCCAGAATTTTTTTGTGAACTGAAAATCCAAAAAGAAAAAAATCAGATGGGGGTCAGTTGAAATGTGTCATTTAGATAATATTGAAGCATTTTATTTCAATTTTGATCTTTAACATTTTTGAGACTTTTAAAAAAACTATAAATGAACTTAAATTTCAAAACGAAAAGTCATTTTGGCCCATAGACGTTTATTTTGAACATGTGAAAATGGGGTGTTCTTGGCAATTTCAAAACTCTTTTTTTGTTTGTTTAAAAATGTTTTTGAAAGGGAAACTTGTCAGATCTGATCTTTTCCCTTGGACAGGTCTGATGTCGACAAATCAGCATTTTCTGATGAAAAATTCTCAACCAGTCTATGTGTAGTATAATGATTTCCACCCAGAACTGCTACCACTCCCCTCCACAATTACAGGGCCCTCCGCTTGCCCTTCATCAGCTGTACTGAGCTGCGGGGGGTTGGGACTGGGGTGTGGGGAGAGGGAATGGGAGGGTAGTTTTCTCTTGATCTCTTGCAATGTTTTGAAAATACTCTTTATTTCCAGTGGCAATTGCCGGTGTCCCAAAGAGCTTTCCCTTCCCTCACCCTGCTAACGCGTTAACGCTGTCAGCCTCCCAGGGGAAATACAGCCAGATTGACAGCTCAATCTTGTTTCATTGTTCAATGCCCGGAGAAGAATTATTTTTATCGTATCCGTTTCTTTCCCCCCAGCTCCCTGCCCTGTCTAAAGGGACAGGCAGGGTGAAAAAGGATGCATGTGCATGTGCATTTTAAACAGACAGCTCTGAGTTCACCCTGGGATTGGGGGTGAGCCTTATTACATCTATAACAATGTCCCTATGTACAGCCCTGCAGTCTCCCACCACCACCCTCTTCCTTTCCTGGGCTTCCAACCAAAGCTCTTCTGAAGCTCCCTCCATTTGGGCTGCAGCCCCTCCAGTTATTCCAGTCCAAGGTTCCTATCATGCAAAACTCTGCTGGTGCCTTTCAGAGTCATGCCTCACAGTTTCCCTGCTATTTGAGGACTGGGCTCCCCTTCCCAGTTTTGTGGACGTACCTCAATCCTGCCCCAGCGCCATCCTTTTTATCCCAACCCTGGGCTCCAACCACTCCCACAGCTCTGCCGATGCCCCTCAATTCTGACCAACAGCCCTCCCCCGCACTCTATCCCGACCCTGGGCTGTCCCAGCTCCTATAGTTCTGCTGATGCCCCACTGCATGAACCCTGGGACATCCCCTCCCCAGTTCTGCCAATGTCTGTCTCCCCGTCCCTCCCAGCTATTGTGTATGTTTTGTGTTTTCTCCTGGCTCGGTAACTGTGCCGGCCCATATCGATCCCGCCTGCCCTTGTCTGAGTCTCTTTGTCCCAGTGATTTATCCGGCTTGTTCAGAGAAGGGAATGAAGTGTCTTGTGTCCAGTCAGAGCCTCTTTTGTGTGCCCATGGAGGCTTCCTGGAGATGGCAGGAGAGGAGCAGAGCTGGGAGGCTGCAGAGGAGAAGGTGGCGGTGAAGGGCAGGGGACAGACCTTTTTTACGATGCAGCCAGCCGGCCACAAGCAGTTGTGAAGAGCAGCATGGCCCCTTGGAGTTAATAGTGACAAATGGAGATGGGGCCGATCACCTGACTGGGGAAAGGTCATTGCAGGGGACACCTCTCTACAAGGAGGGATCCCAGGGACTTTGATGCCCGAGGAAAGATGGGATGAGGCCTGGGGATTCAGCCACTGTCTGAGCATCTTTGGGAGAATGTGCTGGAGACGATGGCACTGGCCAAATGTGCCAGTTGCCGCACAGCAAGGGGAGGCCGAGTGACTTGCCCTGAAGGACAGGAGGGGTTTTCTTCCCGCATGTGCAGGTTATGCTACCCCCCCATCGCCTGCAGAATGTGGGACATTCCCTGGCTCTTAAACGCTCATCCCCAGAGAGAGCTGGTAAAAAGCTTCAGGCCATGTCTCCTGTCAAGGGGACCAGTGTCAGATGGAACAGGTTAAAGCAGCCTGAGGACGCTGGGATTGGGGCTTGGAAGGAACTAATTAGGGAGCCATAGCCAGTTCCCTGATATCTCTTCCCCACTCCCTTCTTTTGTGCCACACGACAGAGTCTCTGCCTGGATGACCAGTACAGATCTATCCAACAGAGCTTGAAAGAAGCAGAGGGACAAAGGAATTAAGAGACAATAAGGAAATGAAAGAGATGCGCGCTGAAGTGACTGGAAAAGGGGGCCGGTGAGTCACTGAGGTGGAGACACAGTGGGAGGTGGCAGCTGCAGAGGAGAAGGCTCCAGCACCAGCTCTGGCAATTCTGCCTTTGTATTTAGTGAGCCATATAGCCGGTTACAGGTTGAGATGGATTAAGGCGAGGATGCTCAGCTGAGCCCCCTGCGGGGCTGTAAGGACCTGCCGGCTGGGGAGTGAGTTCAGAACGTGCACAGGAAACATGGATAAAAACCATGTGGGAAAAATACAAAGACCGAGGACTGACTGGAGCTACGCCCCAGAATCATCAGGCTCCTCTCCCTCATGTTCTGCCAGGCCTTCCCTCCTGGCCCCGCTGTGCCTTCCCTCCTGGGGGAGCCGCTCCACCCCTGATTTTTGCAGCCTCTTCTCTATCCTCCTGCAGACCGTTATTCTAATCTGACACTTTGTTACTGGAATCCAGCCTCCAAGCAGCTGCTTGGACAGGGTTATTACAGGATATTATACAGACCATTTGCACGGCTACCTTCAGGTCATTTTGATCACTTTAAGCTACTTATCTGCCCATTTTCTTCCCCATAATATTTGCCTAATTCGATTACTCCGCAGCCTCAGCATACTGCAGTGAAATAATCAGGAAATATTACCCAGAGCAAGCCAATTGGATCCACATTTACAGCTGCTTCTCCCTGCAGCCTGCTCTCCCAGCAGAGCTCTGCTCAGCCCACACCCTTCCTTGCTGACTGATTACATTAGTGTATACGTATGGCACTGGGGTACTGAACCCTCCCTGACGTGTCTTCTAGGCCCCTCCTTGTATAAACAGAGGTGCAGCACTATGGTTAATAGAGTGGATGTGGAATGGCCGCTGGAAGATCCTGGGATTGCCTAACAAATGTAGATCGATTGATCCATCCATCCATCCATCCTACACACTAGCCTCCATGCTCTCTCTATTCTGCAATATAACATGAGAACAGCCATACTGGGTCAGACCAAAGGTCCATCTAGCCCAGTATCCTGTCTGCCGACAGTGGCCAATGCCAGGTGCCCCAGAGAGAATGAACAGAACAGGTCATCATCAAGTGATCCATCCCCTGTCGCCCATTCCCAGCTTCTGTCTCACCATCCCTGCTCATCCTGGCTAATAGCCATTGATGGACTTATCCTCCATGAATTTATCTAGTTCTTTTTTGAACTCTGTTACAGTCTTGGCCTTCACAACATCCTCTGGCAAAGAGTTCCACAGACTGACTGGGCATTGTGTGAAGAAAGACTTCCTTTTGTTTGTTTCAAACCTGCTGCCTATTCATTTCATTTGGTGACCCCTAGTTCTTGTGTTATGAGAAGGAGTAAATGACATTTCCTTATGTACTTCCTCCGCACCAGTCATACCACTATCGAATATCTCTCCCTTGGGGTATAAGTGTCACTGTGTCATCCCAAGTTGAAGGACAAGGCTTGAGAGTCAGCCTCCGTGGTCATTTTGATATAATCTGACATGTCATCCACCTGGAGAGCTTGAAGTTATTATTAATGGGGCATATGCTGATCTCCATACCCCGGCAGAGTGCCTGACTTCAGTGAGAGCGCTGCCTGGGAGCCTCTCCACTGAGTGGAAATTGGATCAGGCCCTTTGTTTGTGCTGGCTTTGATTTGCCCAGATTTGGGTGTCCCCAGAGGGAGACTGGAACCGGGAGCTGCTCTCAGTGCATGTGCAGAAGGTCATCCCTAGCAAAATGAGACCATTTATTTTCTCCTGACCTTTGCTTTATCTAATATCTTGCGCTAGTCACACATTAAACCTTTATTTTTATTTTATTTCACAACCAGGTCCAGAAACTCTTCAGCCTCGCAGGAGAATTATGTTGGTAATAATCACACAGTGAGGGCCTTCGCGGAGGATGGGATCTGCATGTAACCTTTGGCAGCAGAAGTGTGACACAGGCAGGCCCATTACCCCTGTGTCCAACCATCTTCTCAGTATTTCATCGAAGGGCGTCACATGTGGTCTCTGCCGAAAACCAAGAACTAGCTGATGGTCGCGGCTATGGTGAGGTGTTTGTCTGAGAAACAATTTTAGAGCTATGGGAGTGAAACCTGTCACCTGAGGAGGGGGAGTCTTACAGGTGACCAATCGACAAGAGAACAATGGATATCCCTTGAATGAGCCAATCAGTTTTTACCATTTGGGACAGATGCAGGCTTCAGCATTTGCAAAGACAAAAGAACCCCAAGAAAAGTCTCTGAACAAGGGACCCCGGGGTCAAAGGACAATAGTCTGCAACTGTATAAGAGAAGAAGAAACAGGACAAGGAGGTATGCATTACTGGAGGAGACTGTCAGTGAGGGCGTCTCATGAAAAGTGGGTCCCAGCTCTTTGGACTGGACAAGGGCTGCAAGGACTAACCTTTGGGTATGAAATTCCTTATTAGATAGGAAAGTCACTTGTTAGTAAGTATAGGCTATAGATTGCATCTTACTGTTTCCAAATTCTTATACTTGTTTATATTGAACCTTTACCTCAAGCTCTGTTAAATAAACTTCACTTTGGTTTTACTATAAACCAGTCTAAGTGCCTTGTGCTAAGGAGAGTATTGAAGTGAGGTGAAATCAGTTGCCTGAGGTGCACTGCAGGTGCCCAGAAGATAGGGGATTGGGCACTGGTGTGTAACAAAGTCGATTGTGTAAACTGCTAGCTTCCATTGGGAAAGAGTGGGGCTCACAGAGCCTGCAGCAGAGCACCTACATTGCCAGCAAGTGTTTCCCCGGTATGAACAGGTGATAGTGATTCACCCCAGACATCTTGGGTAACCCCAAATAGCATCACAAAGAGATGCAATCAAACAACACACTCAGCTTGTGTAACAATTTGTTTCTAGGGTCATCAGTGAGGTTTGAACCTGGGACTTTCAGCATTAAAGATATGGGCGTCTATCACTTGAGCTAAAAGAGTAGCTCCCTTACTACTTAACAATAGCAGGTTGTTATCCTCTTTGTGGGTCAGCCACTACAGAGTGGACACAGTGCACTTAGACAGCTACACTGGATCCTACTGTCCAAGGAACCTTCTGGAGCATGCCCCGTCCTGTTCCACTGAACTGAAGACATGGTAATGGGAAGAGTGGTTTAGGTAAGAGCTACAAGAATGATTTGAGGTCCAGAAAACCGGCCTTACTGTCTGAGACTAGAGAAGCTCAATCGATTCAGTTTACCCAAGAGAAGTTTAGGAGGTGACTTGATCACTGTCTAGAAATACCTACATGAAAAGGAGATTTCAGGTAATAGAAGAGCTCTTTAACGTAGCAGAGGCAGAAGTTGCTGAAGCCAGGCTGGAAATAAGGTGTAAATATTTAACAGTGAGGACAATTAATCATTGGAGCAACTTATACCAAGGGTTGTGGATCCATCGCTTGGCATCTTTATGTTGAGGTGGGATGTCTCGTTCTAAAAGAAATTCTTTAGCTTAGCCAGAAATGAGGGGCTAGATGCAGGAATCACTGGGTGAACTTCTTCTCCGGGCCCCTTCCGGCTCTTCATTTCTATGATTCTCTGGCCTGTGCTGTGCAGGAGGTCAGACTCGATGATCAGAATGGTCTCTTCTGGCTTTAAACTCTATGAGCAAATGAACACAGCGCTCTGAGAGCTGCTCTGTCTGAGTTATAGCTGAAGGGTGTAGATGTGGGCCAAAGGATCCCATGCACATGATACCCTGGGGTATGTAGAGAGGGGACCTCGAGGTGTTCAGTGTGTTCAGTTTAAAGCCCTAAAACGAGAAAAATAACGGGCAGCAGAACAGCATCGAGGGGGTTTAGAAACACACGGTCAATTAAAAATTCTGAATTTCTGCCCCTCAGCGTCACCTTCTAATGGGCTGGGCTGGCAAATGCAATGGAGTGGGGAGGTGTCCCGGGCAGGCAGCCAGGGTCTGCATATAATTGTGCCCTTTGGTGTGATGGAAAAGGCAACCAGAGGTGAAAATGGAGAGAGATGAATGGATGAGGTTTTCCTTCCCACCTCTGGTTTCCTTCAGACCCTGGTCTCTTCCTACACCACTGTCTCGAGAATCCCAGCTTGACACCCCATCCCCCATCTCTTCCCAGCCTCCACTCTCCCGGCTGCCGAGCAGGGAGCAGTGGAATTGGACACCGGCCCATGATTGCTGCTCAGGCTCCTGGGGGACCAGCCAATCAATGCCAAGCCTCTAACTAGAGGCCCCGAGTTAATTGGCGTGGGCGGCTGGCTAAATGAAGATTTAGTATGCGTCGAAGGAGCTGGGGGACAGCCTGCCTTTGGAGCTGGGCACTTCCAATTTGTCTCTGCCGGCTCTGGCTTTTCTAATCGAATCCACCATCCTCTTGCGTGCTTGGCTTTAGATAGGAGATGAAGGCAGCGCAGGGAAACAAGGGCGAAGGAGGAGATGGCCGGGGCCCTAGAGACAGCGGGAGCTGCTGACTTCTGAAGGCAACACTGAAGCACCGTTGCTGGTACACACCCTGCACCCCCCTGAGAGGAGAGATTAGTGTTTGCTAGGCTGATTTATTCCTTGGCAAACTCCATTCTTTAATGGAACACTCAGCTCAGCAGCTCCATGGGCTTGTAATTTTTTTTCCTGTCCTTCTCTCTCTTTCTTGCTAGCTGAAGCTTTGTAACTGAATTCTCTCCTCCATCGTCCATGGAAAGATATGCGGGAGAGGCAGGGTTCGAACCAGGAGCAAGCCAGCCACACGTGTAGGAGAGGTCTGGACCCAAGAGTTTGGTCCAGCCCCTTACCAATGCACAGACTGACCCTTTTATGCTTGGCTGTACCTCTATGGAGAAAGGGAGTTGTATCGACCTGATTCTGTCCTCTCCGCTCACCCTTTGATTACAAGCTCTTTGGGGCGGGGACTGTGTCTTCTTCTGTGTTTCTACAGTCCCCAGCATGAGGTGGCCCTCAATCCTGATTGAGGACTCTGGCCCAAGTGTGACATTAAGAAAAATAGCTATTACTGTCGGCACTGCATCAGGACTCCTGGATTCTAACCGCAACTGTGGAAGGAGAGTGTGGTTGAGTGGTTATCACAAGAGACAGGGAGTCAGGGCTCCTGGGTTCTGTACACAATTGTGGGAGGCTGAATGGAGAGGATGGGGGAGGGGGAAGGAATCTGGAGTTAGCAGGGTCCCTTGAGGGAATTACTCCAAGCAAGCATTGCACAGTTACAGAAGAGGCCCAGAAACCAGCCAGCCAGGAAGTTTTAGTTGAAGATACTGTATCCTTAAAGATAGGGTTACCATATTTTGTGCCTCCAAATGGAGGACACTCCACAGCCCCCGGCCCCGCCCACACCCCGCCCCCTCCCCAAAGTCTCCGCCCCCTCCCCTGCTTCCCGCGAATATTTGATTCGCGGGAAGCCTGAAGCAGGTAAGGGGGGTGTGGGGGGAGGAGGCGTGGCCCAGGCTGGCTCCCCGGCGTTTCCAGCCTGGGTCAGCTCGGGCCCTGGGGTGCCGGCCCCGGCCGACCACCCCCGGCCCGCCCAGCACTGCCGGCCCCCGGCGCACCGCCCCGCTCCCGGCCCCGCCGGCCCGACTGACCCGGCTCCCCGCCGGCCCGACTGACCTGGCTCCCTGCCGGCCGGGGTCCCCGCGGGCCCGGCTGACCCGGCTCCCCGCCGGCCGGGGTCCCCG
>NC_048299.1:152106887-152139978 GCF_013100865.1 Trachemys scripta elegans
TCCCCGCCGGCCGGGCTCCCCGCCGGCCCGGCTGACCTCCCGATTTTCCCGGACATGCCCGGCTTTTGGGGATTTCCCCCCGGACGGGGATTTGAGCCCCCAAAAGCCGGACATGTCCGGGAAAATCCGGACGTATGGTAACCCTACTTAAAGAGCTAGTGCCCTGCATTGGCTGATGGGCCTCCCCGGGGATGCTCAGCTTAGGCTGAATGGGCACAGGGGTGGGTGTGTGGATTAGTGGGTGAAGAGAGTAGAGGGAGGGAGACAAAGCCCTAGAGAGGGCAGCCTGCTTTTCATTGTGCACGTTGGCCTGTCATTGGCCAATAGAATGCAGCCTCCCAGGCTGAAAATGACATTGCCATTAATATTGTCCACGAGACACATTCTGTCTTTCTTAATTCAGAATAAAACAGAGGAGTCCTGATTTCCAGTCCCTTGGCTCTAACTGCTAGTCCATGCTCCCTCCTAGAGTTGGGCATACAACCCAGGTGGCCTGAAGGCTAGTCTTCTGCTCTAACCACTAGGTCTCACACCTACCACTGGCCATGTTACAGTCTCTCCATTTGAAAGCTGGCCTGTTTATTTGCATGCATGCATGCACGCTGTCTCTCTCTCTCTTTCTTTCCTGACGTGTCCTGGGGCTTGGAGCCACTGAAGACAATATGAGCATATATGTATTTCTAGTGGGTATTCATTCTTGGTTTGGAAAGTCAAATTCCATGCACCCTGCTCCTCTTGCTGCTTGTTGCTGGGAGAAGATGTTGGTTTATGTCTTTAACGCTCTGTCCTTATGGATTTTTTTTCTCCCAGTAGGACCCAAGCAAACAGAGCCCATACATGAGAGATCTCAGAAACCCAGTGGCGCCTAGACACTACACAACAGAGCACCAGGAAAGAGCCCTGCTCTGGCTGGTACTGATGGCTCACAGCCCTCACCTGGGGAACCACAGTCTGCACTGACAGGGACAGTTCAGCAGCATGTCTCTGAGCCTTCCCCCGCCAGGAGAGGAAATGCCTTGAGGACCCTGTGTTGTTCACAGAGTGTAGGAAAAAGGCTGACTGTCTGGGTGGAGAGCTCAGCGTCCAACAATAACTCTCATCAGCATTTGCATCAGCAGTCAGATCAGCTTCTTCGTTAGCATGCTCTCCAGATCATCTTCTACTGGCCCGGTCCCCTGGTGCTTGTTATCCTGACCTGGAAGACTGAAAGCACTTGACCCACATGCCCTTTTGCCCTGACTCCCCCACCAAGCTGGCCCATGAGGTAACGGCTGAGGGTCTTGTTCTGTGGCCTGGCATGGGGGATAGGTCTCACAGGGCAGGGTTGCCATAGCCAGGACAGGCAGCTCCAGCTCATGGTGATTAGCTTATGGATATGGGGGTGATACAGCTCTGAAACAAAGCAACGCGTCAAACCCTCTGCAACATCTCTGCAGGGCTTGCAGCGGAAGCTATTAGAGAACGGCTCACCCAGCCCCAGGTACTAGGGAATGAGCTGATGTGCAACCCCTGGGTTGGGGTAGCGAGCAGGGCTGTGGAGCAGGATTGAGGGACATTGTCAGAGAGATCTGTGGGGAGCTCAGGAGTGGAGCAGCAAGGGGGCTGCAGGTCAGCATTGCAAGGCATTGTCAGAGATGGATGTATATTGTGCATAGGGAACTGGAATAACAGAATCCTAGAAATGTAGGGCTGGAAGGGACCTCAAGAGGTCACCAGTAGCAGGGGGATGGCAGGTCAGGGCTGAGGCACATCGTCAGAGCTACATGGGAAAAGCTTGCACTGCTCTTGTGTCTCCTGGGCCTTATTCTAGCCAATATTATAGCCCCTTGATCTCTCAAGCACTAAATTCAGCTCTGGACTCAGCTGATCCAGGTAAGTGCTGAAATTCATGGGATCTAATCAGCCATCGTTGGGGGGTTCCAGCTATTTGCTTAGCTCAGCAGGTCGGAGATGGAGTGGCTGCCTGGGTGAGCAGGGATCCTGCTGTGGAGGACAGTGGCTGCCTGTTGACATGAATTACTTAGCCTGATACAAAGGAAGCAGCTCGAAGATGCTTTGCATTATTGCCCCTCGAGTGGCAGAGTGGATGAAATACTGTCACATTTGGGGAAGCTTGGAAGGAGAGGGAGCTGCCGATGCATGGGACTGTGGCAGGCAGCCTAAGATGAAGCCGCATATTCCCTTCTCGGGATGGGCTTAATGGAGAGAAGATAGATTTACAGCACCAGTTAATAGAGTTTGACCTGATTGGCTGCTGGACGATATCAATGGCTTCATGGTCATTCAGAGTCCTCTGCAATGAAGTGCTCAGTGTATCCATCTTGGAGAGCCATCGTCTTGCTTGCCTGAGGCAGGGCCGGCTCCAGGCAGGCGGGAAAGCACATACCTGGGGCAGCACATTGTAAAGGGCGGCATTCTGGCCAATTTTGGGGTGGCCAGCCCAGCCCTGCAGAGGCACGAACTAGCAATCCCCGCCGCTCACTGTGCCGCCGGGCTCCCCGAGACGTGCCACTCCCCGCCGCCTGCACCGGCCTCTGCCTCCCGCGCCGCTCTGAGTCCGGCCCGGCTGAGCTGCCTTTAGAGGAGTTGAACCAGCACCTCCTGCAGCCCCCAGGGGCTCCGCCGGGAGAGGCACCCCAAGGCCAGAGGGCTGCCCACGGGTGGAGGGAGCGGGTGGGTGCTGCCCTTCACCCCCCTGCAAGCCGCCTTGACCACCTTCCACGCGCTCCCTGCGGCTGACGTTTTTTGTTTTTTGGTTGTTTTTTTTTTGCTTAGGACGGCAAAAAAGCTAGAGCCGGCCCTGGCCTGAGGCCATCACAGCAGGCAGGGACTAGAATGAAAGACACCTAATTTACCCACGTCCTGGGGACCGAACAGTCTTTGCCCCTGCACTAGCTATTCTGGTCTTCCCCCTATGCAGGCAGGGTCCATTCCTTTGGAGTCCCGCAGTGTGTGGGCGCCAAGCTGAGTATATCTGGGGCCTGACTGGCAGAGGTGCTGAGCACCCCCATCTTCAACTGGAGCCATAGTGCCCTGTGGGTGCTCGGCCCCTCTGAAATTCAGGCCCAGAGGATCTTAGACCAGGCAACCAAACTGGGGAAACTGAGGCACAGAGTGATTAAGGGCCAGATTCCCAGCTGGTGTAAATCAGTGCTGCTCTATTGGAATCAGGAGGCCTGATCCCCACGTGGTGTGAATGGGTATTACTCCATTGAAGTCAATTGCACCAGCTAAGCACCTGGCCCGTAATCGCTCTGTGCCTCAGTTTCCCCATCTCTAAAATGAACATAATGATGCTGACTGCCCTCCCAGAGGGGTTGTAGCCAAACCCTTTGAGATCACCAGCTGGAAGGTGGAAGGGAAGTTGCTAAGTACAGTTGTCTTGGAGAATTTCTGGAGTAGATCCATGTGGAAACAGCCATTGCAGTGCCGCAGACTTTATAGCACATGCTTTCATAGGGACTGCCAAAGCAGTAGCAGCCTCACATTCCCTTGACTGGCTCTGCTGGTACAGGATAGACTGGCCGATCACTTTTAATAGTTTCTTTAATGCGTGTGCAGCTAGGCTCCAATCCAAACCCATTGGAGTCAATGGAAAGCCTCTTACTGATCTCGATAGACTTTGGATCAGGCCCCTGCTTATCATTTTGAGGCACAGCTGTGCCAGTAGGTTTGCTAGGGTGTGGCTCTAAAGCCAGATCTCAAGAACATAAGAACAGCCAGACTGGGTCAGACCAAAGATCCATCTAGCCAGTATCCTGTCGTCTGACAGTGGTCAATGCCAGGTGCCCCAGAGCTCTGGGGTTCACCCTTATCACCCCTTTACTTCTTCTAGCCGGTACCCATCTCTTACATATGTGCCCATGTCCATACCCAGAGGCTTGGCAGCTGATTATTCTGCGGGAGTCAGTCGTGCCAGCGTGCCCTATTTATTGAGGAATTTGGAGCATTGCCATTCTGAAGCAACCTAGAAAAAATGGGCTAATCCTGCTAGTTTAACATAGGCTGCCGAATCCTCTGTAGGTGGAGGCTAGCTTTTGCTTTTTTAATACGCGGTGATTTTTAACACTAAGTTTGCATCTGACTTCCCCTGTGTGCACGGCGAGTACATGAGTGTGTGCGTGTGTGGTGTGTGTGAGAAAGGACATCCGCCTGAGGCTACAGTGTTTCCATACCTCCAATGCTGCTTATTATTAATATTTGTACTTTAAATAAAAAACGAATGAACTCTTTTTGCATTATGTCTGCGAGACCGTGGGGCTCCTGGAAGACAGAAGTGTTTGTTATGCTTGAAATGTCTTGCCTGGGGGAATCTTGCCTCTGATGTTGCAGCGTCTGTATCCCAGAGAGGTTCCTCCCTGTTGTTATTATTACTGTCACCCAGTTTTTCAGTCGGGTTTCTCAGAGACACCAGGAATGAATGACAATGAAAGACGGGCTGGAGCTTTGTTTCTGCCCGGTGAGTGTATACATGTGGGTGTGGAAGTGAAGGGGGTTTGGTTCTATTGGGATATCCCTGAGCTGCAAAGTACTGCCCCCAAGGTTCTGCAGCATTTGGGTCTGGGAGCCTCCTGGCGCTGATGGAAATGGGAGATTTCTGCCTTTTTGTTCTTTCCTGGGGAAAACAACCTCCGTGGACAGAAGAGCTCAATCCAAGGCTCCATTGCTCTGGGTTCTCCTCTCTCTCAGCCTGCTTTTATGCCATTAACTGCAGTGGGGTTACTCCTGTTACCCCAATGTAACTGAGAGGCTGCCCCAGCCCTCTGTCCAGAGAGAAGAATGAACGAGGGGCACACCCCACGTGGATCTGATGGAAAGTAATAACAGGGTTGGATGCGCAGATCTCAATTACCCCAAGATTGGGCTGGTGGGAATGAATCCAAGGCTTTGTTTTTGCCCATCAAAGGATGTTTGTGTCAGGCTTCCAGCCATGCCAAAGGCAGAAGGTATTCAGATCTGGGCCCGTCTCTAATGAAAATGGCAAGCTGAGCCAAGTGAGCTCTCAGAATGGGAGCGTTTCTGCTTACATTCCCCTGCCAAAGAAACATCAGCATTGCCAGACTGGATCAGACTAGGGGGTGCATTTAGTCAATGATCCTGTCTCTGACAGGGGTCGGCACCTGCTACTTGTGAAGAAGGTGCAATGGGCAGTTATGGGAGAACCTGTCCATAAGGAAAGTTACTTCCTAACCCCTGTCAATTACAAGTTGGTCTAAGCCCTGAAGCATGAAGGTCAAGGGACGGTGCATCTGTCCCTTCCTTCCTACTCCTCTTGCTTGGTGCAGCAGCATTCAATGCTGTGTAGAACAGTATCTTGGATGCCTCCATGGATCACCCATCCACAAAGCAGAGATTCTTATCAGCATTGCCTCAGGATTGTCCTTTGCCTGCTGGCTGTTATTTATCAGGTACAAATGGAGACTTCTAGAGGAGAAGCTTCTATCTTGTAGGAGAGGAAGCTGGTCCTATGGCTGAAGAGCAGGACTGGGAGTCAGGACTCCTGAGTTCTGTTGTTGGAGGAGTGCAGTCTAGTGGTTAGAGAGGGGTTGGAGGGGAGGTAGGATTCCTGGGTCTGTCCCCATCTCTGTAAGGACAGTGTAGTCTACCCTCTGCAGCAGGAGGCTAGGCATCAGGGCCCCAGCTCTGACACTGACCTCGAACTTACAACTTCCTCTCTGTGAAATGGGGATAAGGACACTGCGCTGCTAGAGAGGAGGGTTATGAAGCTGAATTAGTTAATGTGAGTAAAGCTCATTGAGATCCCGAGATAAAAGAGCAACGTGTTAATTAAAACATGGGCCAGATCCTCAGCTGCAGTAGCCCCATTGGCTCCAGAGGAGCTATGCCGACTTACACCAGCTGGGGATGTAGCACCAGGGCCCCACCTGGGACCGTGTAGCACACACGGGTTATTGTGTGTCTGTGTTTCTGGATTTATTGCCTTCATTAAATCCCAGCTGCCCCAGTGGATTTGGCACAGCGAGGAGTTCTGTAACCTAACCTGCCCCAGTGCACAAGGAATCCAGCACTAACAGGATTGAAATTAGATCCAGACCTACTGAGAAATACATGGAGCTGTCGGCTAATGCAGCCGAGTTACACCTGCAATGGGGGTGATGACCCCTTTGATGGTGTTTCCTGAGCCAGAGGCAGTCAGGGGGAGGAGAAGCGACACCCCCTGGGTCCCATTACTTAGAGAAGCAAACTCAGGAGCGGGGTAGTAATTTGGGAATGCGGTGGGGACTGGAGGTAATGTAGGGAGGGGGTGGAGAGTGCATTTCCCCCTTTCCTAAAAGCAGAGGGGAGGTTCCCGCTCTCCTCTCTGGCTCTCCCCCACAGCTACCTGTCCTGCTGGGCTGACATGATGGGCACTCCCCAATCCTGTTTCAATCTATGGTAAGCACTGGCTGGGAGTGCATGGCCCAGCTGTTGCATAGCAGTGGCCTGCTTCTGTGGTGAGACAGTGAGACTTGACCGTGATATCCTCTGGATGAGAGCAGAGGGGGGATTGGCTCTTGCTAAAGGTGTGACACGGAGGACCGGTGCTTTGCTCTGTTCTGGCACTGGATGAAGCTCTCCCTAGGCAATGCCAAAGGAGCTTGTGGGGCTGGAAGGAGTGTCCTTACGCTGAAGTGGAGGTGCATTCTTCAAGCCACAATCTTGCTCCCAATGCCTGGTTTAATCTCACCCCCCTTCACAGCAAGCTGTTCCCATTTGTCTGCCTTCTCACCTGGGGGGAGTGCAATCTCCCCTCCCCATCACCGTGCACTTCTGGTGTGGAACAAAGACCTGGCCTCACATAGGCCATAACACCTCAGGCCATCGGTCCAGCCAACCCTGCATCCAATCCAGTCTCTGGGGCTGCAGAGGAAGGTAAAGCCCCTCTTTCTTCCCATGATGCACCTGAACCATTGTGTGATGCCATGCATGGGGGGCTGGGAAAGAAGAATTCCTCCACAGATGATGAACTTCTACCCTGAAGCACTGGTTCTGATTTCCTTCACCCCATTGTCTTAGCTTGCATAACTGCAAGCATTATTAATGCACATAAAAATATCTTTAATTAAGCTCGGCTCCCACTGCCAAGGAAAATGAAAGCGGTAAATCACAGACAAGGGAAAAGCAGATGGCTAGAGCCACTAACCTGGGTCACCATCTCTCTGGCTCTGCAACCTCTCCCCGTCACCTCTGCTGCTGCCCCGTGCCCTTCCAGATGCTCCTGCCAGGCTCCCCATGGCCACTCCTGCTGTTGTCTCTGTCCAGTGGCACTGCTGAACGGATACCCTGCTGCAGAGGAGCATGAGGTCAGTGCTGGCTGCCCACCTGAGCAAGCATACCTCCATGCTGGACATGGCCAGCGGAGGTCATGGCAGCCCGTTGCATTCAGTGACGCCCCAGCGTTAGTTACTGAGGAGGAAAGGGCACTTCCCAGCAATGGCAGAATTAGTCAGATCTAAGGATTTGTGGCTCCTAAGAACTTGGTCTGTGTGGCAATTGCAGGACTCCAATACCAAGCAGGCCAGTGCTGGGTGCGGATATATGCCAAGTCTGATCAGGAGATGCTGGAAGGGGCGTCCAAAGGGATGGAAAGGAGAAGGAGGTTTCTAAGTGAAAGAGCAGGGGGGCATGCTGTGGCTGGTCCAGCTTCTGGACTGGCTGTGCCGGATGAGGGAGGCTGGATGGGGGTCTTTGTTATCTAGGGGCTAGAGTTGAGGTTCTGCGGGAGAAGCGTGATGGGGCAGGAGACTGGGAGTCAGGAGTCCTGGGTTCTATTCTTAGCTCTGGGAGGGGAGTGGGGTCTGGTTGTTAGAACTGGCTCCTGGGAATCAGGCCACCTGGGTTCTATACTGAGCTCTGCCGCTGTCTCACTGTGTGGCCTAGGGCAAGTCACTTCACCTCTCTGAGCCTCAGTGTCCCCGTCTCTAACACGGGCATTTACATCACTGGGCTGGTAGGTATAAATAATTGCTCAGAAAGCACTCTGAGAGCCCGATGTGAAAAGCGCCACCAAAGGGTCAGCGTATTATGAGGATGCCTTCATCTGTCAGAGAGAATATTTCCCTGCTTCACTCAGTGGAGACCAGTGCTTTGTAACTGCGAGGAGAGGGGGCCAGGAGGGGGGTGATGATATTACTGGACTCTTAAATCTAGTTTAAGCAGGAAGGAGATTGGACTTGCCTAGCTAGGCAAGGAAGAGACCAAAATGACAGGTAACATGAAGCCAGGGGGAAACCGGCTGCTAATATCAGCCAGGCAGGATATTGTGCCCGCAGACAGGGGTGATATAAATATTCCTGCTGACGCAGCAGAGATGGCTTTGGGAGGAAGCTAAAGGCAATAAAGATAATCAAGGGATTCAGGGATATTGCTGGGGACCTGTGGGGCAGCTCATGGCAGTGGATCAGAAAATGGCTTTAGACATCTAAAAGAGGCCTTTAAAGTCTGATCATAGGCTGAGCGCGGGGAGAAGGTTATTTGCTGAAATGTTGATTGGCACAGCTACATGCAGGCACCACCTGCAACCCCCCTCCCCTTTCCCCTTCCCTCTGTTCTCCCCTTCCACTGAATGAGCAAGGCTGGAAATTGCTATTAAGGAAGCAAGAGTTAAGGAACCTGTAGGAGACAGTGAGAGTATAAGGACCCCACCATGACTGCAAGCGTTGAACTAGGGTCTGCTCCTCCACTTGTGCTAAAGGAGTAATTCCGTTACCTAGTAACCGTCCTCTTGGTATCTAAGAAGTGGGCGGGCGGAGCTAAAGGACCTCCCCCGAGCCAAAGGGGAGGATCCACAGGTCCGTGATATCAAATAATCGCTGGGGACAACTAATGAGATAACATGAATGGGAGTGAGGTCACAGGGCTAAATGAAGGGAACCGGACAGGGACAGTGATCAGAGAACCCCGGACAGCACCCACTGCTCCTCAAAGGTGTCAAGGAAGCCAGTGGACGCCACCCAGAGGAACTCTGCCCGGATGTGTGAACAGACAGAGGAGCGGAAATAGGTTCCACAGTCGCAGGAAACTCTGTCAGTTCTCTCCCTGGTTTTGCAGATGGCCATTTTGGCAGGGCTAGGAGGAGTTTGAGAAGGAGGTCCCGCGACTTTGTGGGGCCATGGATGGAGAGTGCGTAGATGAACAGGTGATTTACCTAGTAGCCGTAGCAGGCTGTTATCCTAGAGTGCCAGGCCCACTAGAAAGGGATGGGATACTGTGATGGGGGTGTCCAGCCCACACAAGACAGAGCAGGTTGAGTGAGATCAATTCACCTGATAGGTTGCACCTGGGGGAGAGCCAGGGATTGAAAGGATGATTGAGGATGAAGACCAGGTGGGCAGGGGATGGCTGATCTTGTATAAAGCCAGCAAGCTGAGACTAGACGAGGGCTGCAGGGGAAGTAGTCTGCAGTTACTCCCCGGGAGGAGGGTGTTTGGGCTGGTAAACCAAGTGGCAGAAGATAAAGCAGAAAGGTGGGAAATAGAAACAGGGTCTGGGAGCAAACAGACCACAGTTGCTAGACATAGCGTCCCTGGTCTGGAACCGGAAGAAAGGGGCAGGCCTGGCTTCCCCTGCCAGCTGCTAGGAACGTGGCACAGGACCTAGCAGTGGAGTAGAAGACAGTCAGGAGCAGATGAGACAGCTGATCAGGTGGGACTCTGATACCCCAGAAAGGGAGGGCATTACAATGATCTGGCTTCAAGTCATGAAGAGGTAGCACTGAGTCTGGACAGAGAGAGCAAGAGAGGGTGTGGTGTGAGCAACCATCCAGAGGGGGACGTCAGACCTAGATGAAGCTACTCCCAGAACAGCCAGGAGGAGGTGCTGTACTGGTGAGTAAACCCTGTTAGATACACACATTGCCAGTGTGTTAGGTACAAGTACTGCGGTAACTTCAGCCCAAATCTTCTGCCACCCATTTATGGGCAAAAGGGCCCAGAAACAGAAATGAAAAGGGAGTGAGTCAACGATGAAAGCAAAGGAATGAGTGACAGTTCTGTTTCTGCTGTGGTGGAGAGGTCTTCGGTCTGGTAAAAGTAGGCAGCTCTTTCCCTTTGGTTGTCACAAAAACTGGGGACAAGTTTTACCCCCCACCTTGTCTCTTCCCTGTTGTCTTTGCTGTCTGTCTAGCTAGGAGATAAGAGCTGGGCTCCAACCCATTGGGCGCTAGGCATACCCAGCGGCTTTTGGAATGGGCCACAGCTGGTTAGATTTTGGGAATGGGACAGAACCTTTCCCCCTCCCATCTCTTCCTCTCCTGCATGTGCTTGTAGGGCCTGTTTCCTGCATTGGCCATGGTGCTGAATTGACGGTCCACTGAGGGCCAGTTCCAGGGTGTTCTATTTTGGGTGGCATACCACACTCATTGAGAGGGGGTGGGTCACTGCTGGTTCAGAGCACTCACTTGCCCATCTGGGCTTTAGCAGTCAGGGGCCCACTGCTGCAGAGTTCTGGGATGTTCAGATCCAGGCATCTGGTTCAGGTTGATGGGAGCCAGTTGCCACTGGATCCAACCTTCTGTAAAGTTCAGGAGCTTTTGGTCCTCCAGGAGGTCCTTGGTCTGTATTTTTAGCAGTCGATGCACTCAGGACCCAACTCTGTGGCAAGATCAGCCATTCTACTTGTTCTACTTTGCCCAAGGTGCAGAGAAACTACGGTGATGGGCACAGCATAGGTATGAGGATAGAATACAGTTGAATAGCCCCTTTCAAGAGGTTGCAAATGTATTTGAAACCACCTGGGACAAAATCTGCCCCCGCCAACGTCTCTGAAATACCAGTGCTTAGGTATACAGCAACTACAGCTATTCAGCTTGGCAGCCTGCTTTCCAGTCTTCTTAAAACCTGTGCCCCCTTTTTGCAATGCTAATGCCTGCACTCAGTTATAACGAACACCTTGTTTGTGTTTGCCTGTCGGGACACTGTCGTATTTGAGCAGCTGTGACCGAGAGGGTGTTTAATAATCCTAGCTGCATTTCAGAAGGCGCCAGGGAGGGAGGACTGGGGGGGATGACAGGAAGAGAGCAGGCTTGGGGCGAATTTACTGGATATATTGGTGCCCAAGTTGTGTTTTCTGAACATGAGTGGGGAGGGGAGCGCTATTTGTTTAGGCATTTTTATGAAAGTCAGAAGAAGACAAATACAATCACCATGAATATTCATGAGCCTCCCTCCCTCCTTGTCAGCAAGAATGTCGAGCTGTATTCAAGCTAGTCATTCTTTATTAATGAGCCTTCAATTACTGGGGAAGCAGGGGGAAAAAGACGACATTTGTAAACTGTTTATTAAAACTAAGAAACAAACAGAAGCACCAGTAAGCATTAATGGGGATTAAAGTGTTTACACACCTGCTATTCTGGGATCTCACTTCTGAAGTGGGATGTTGCTGATAGACTCCTGAGAGAAGCACCCAGATGGTCAAATTCTAGGCAACAAAAGGCCACTTGGTCATCTACATCTATTTCCACCCCTTTAGGTCTATTTCAATCCCACTACCTGCTCTATCCTAATGCCCACCAGTCCTCCTCTCTTGGCAATGCTGAACTCCCAGTTGGTTTAGAATGATCTTCTGCTTGCAAGTAAATCCTGCTTTTCTCCTTGCCTCCCACAAGTTGGTCAATGGGGAAAGATCTAGCAAAAGGAACTAGGTGACAGGACTCCAGGGTGCTACGCCTGGATCTGGAAAGGCAGTGGAATCTAGTGGATTAGAGCAGATATGAGTGGGAGTCAGGACACCTGGGTTCTATTCCTGTAGCCTTTCTGTGACAGGATACTAGAAGTGGATAAATAATCCCAGACTGGAAGCTGTCTGAAACAGGGTCTGTCTTTTACTTGTTTGTACAGTGTCTATCACACTGGGGCCCTGCTCCCTGATGCGGGACTCTAGACTCTACCACAATATAAATAATAACAATAATGGAATGAATTGGTGTAGAATTCCTTTCAGTGGAGACTGTCTGTGGAGCTACTCTATTTACAGCAGCCAGCGATCCAGCCCTTCCATTTTATGATCAATAGTAACATTTTTATCTATGCAAACAGAGATAAGGGGAATCGCATCCCAGGCTTCTGGTTATAAATTGCTCCAGGGGGTTCCAGGCTTTGAGAGGGTTGTGACCCTGGAGGTTGGTTCACTCCCATTTCTTGCTCCAATATTTCCCTGGCCTTGTCTCTGCTGATCTCTTCACGCTCGTCCCCACTCATTCCAGGAGATCGTCTTCCCCCTATTTCAGCTGTATCTCTCTCTCTCCATCTCCCTGCTCTGTGCAGACAGCAGTAAAATAGCTCATTAACAAATCTGCCACTTCCTTATTTCCCCTGTCTCCAATTTACCACAGTCACATTTTTTATAATGGGCCAATTTCTCCCTGTCTGCTGTGGATATAGCTGAAGAGTTCTGCTGTGCCGAGAGTTTAAAATATTCTGCGCGGCTTCAGGCTCGCTGTAATTTCAGCTCCTCTAATTGCCCTATTCACTTGCTCCTTGGGTTTTCCTAGGTCCCCTGATTCACCCCTTGATCACATTGTTTATGTTCTTAAAAGCCCTTTGCTCGCTCCTCTGACTTCCTTACACAGCTGGGAGGGCCTTCTCCCTTGGTAAGGAGGAACTGGGATATGTTTCACTTACTGGTTCTCTTTTTCTCCTGCAGACATTAGTGAGATTCCAATTGTGATCCCTTTGGCTGGGTCTTATTTTGTTCCAATCTGGCTTCCTAAGTTTTAAATTATTAGGGTAAGTATTTGTGATAAGTCATTATTTAGTGCTTTTCATCCATAGAGTTCCAGGGGCATTAGAAAGGGGAGTGAACAGTAAGGGGCCTGGTGGATAAGCAGCTGAATGTGAGCTCCCAGTGTGATGCTGTGGCTGCGAGGGCTAAGGTGATCTTTTGGATGTATAACAAGTGGTATGTTGAGTAGGAGTAAGGCGGTGATGATATTCCCACTTTGTATGGCAATGGAGAGACCGTTATTGGAATACGTGTCCTGTTCTGGTGTCTGCCCTTGAAAAAGGATGTGGAAAAAACTGGAAAGGGTTCAGAGAAGAGCCACATGAGGGATTTTTGCAGTCTGGAAAACCTGCCCTATACAGAGATTTTTTTTTTTTTGGAAGATCCGTCTATTTGGGTTATCCAAGAGAAGTTTAGGAGGTGACTTGATCATGGTCTATATGCACCTACATGAGGAGGAGATTTCTGATAAAAGCAGAACAAGGATTCAATGGCTTGAAGCTGATGCTAGATTAATTGAGGCCGGAAATAAGATGGGAAAGCATTGTTATCCTCATTTTACTGTTGGGGAAACCCAGGCATGGAGAGAGGAACTGACTTGTCCAAGGGAAAACAGTATCCTTGCCAACACTTGGGAATAAGCATGGTTCAGCCATTGTTCCCCGGCAAGTGGGGGAGGGGAGTCACCTCTAAATAGAGACAAGGGCAAGATGGGGTTAACCCTGAAGAGCTCAGTCAAGCAGCGGTTTGCATTGGCCTCATCTATGCTTTAGAGTTCTGCACTGATGCAGCTACCCCTGTGGCTGGCTAACATTAATGGAGTCAGGAGCATTTCCAAGCATGGCCAAAGATGGTATCCGAGCCTGGATTAGAAATTCAGGCATCCCTGGCTCCCAGTCCTGTGCTCAGCCCACAAACCCTCCCTAGAGCTCAAAGGTGGATTCTGGCCAATCTCTCCTCCCGGTGAAGACTATGGTAAAACTCCGACTGGCTCCAACAGGACACTTCTGAAAATCCCAACCTGCACGTTCACCTCCTTTGTGCTGCCATGGGAATGTCCACACTGCAGTCCAAAGCATGACTGCAGCGCGGCTGGACGTACCCGTGCTAGCCTGGCTAAAAAGGGTAGCATAGATGTGGACGCACTGACCCTGGCGTGGTCTAGGAACTGGGATGCAGACTCAGGGTTCTGGGCAGGCTCATGCAGGCTGTGCTGAAGCCTGTGCTACTGTATTTACACAGCCATGCTAGGGTGGGTAAAGCTATCGGGTTATGTCACACCTCTGATTGCAGCACGGACGTGTGTTCTCCCAGGGGAATCCCAAGGCCAGTGGTTCCCGTCCTTGCCCAGCCCAGCCTGCCCTAAATGAAGGGGCTGCCCTGCGCAGCGCCAGTGGTTGATAAAATGAGGGCAGTTGCTTTGCCACCCACACAGATGATGGCATTCAGCTCCTTTTTTATTTAAAAGCCCTTTAAAAAAAAAAAGGCAGCAGAGTAACAATGCCGGGCGAGATGTTCTCCCCGCAGCAGCCTCTCTTGAACTGACACATGGTGCTCCTTTCCCAGACAATCAGAGTTACCCTGACAAAGCTTTTCCTCCCTCTATTATCACAAGCGAGCACAGTGTTTCATAAGCACCTCCTTTGTTTGGCATTATTCAGTGTGCCTAGTGCTGAGATTCGGTGCATCGGAATGAAAATGGGGCATGTAGTATTAGAGTCTGCCTCTCGAAACTCTGGGAACATGCTGTCAGACATGGGCTTAGGCAATCGCTCCTGGTTGATTAGCCCTTAACATTTTCTTTTTGAGCTTCTTTCATCTCCCCACAAGGTCCCCCGCCCCCAAAGCCTTTATGAACTATATGCAGGGATCTTTTCACCGGCCCATTGAAATGCAGCCACCTTTGGGGCAGAACGCCACAGCTGTTCAACAGCTGTGTGGTGACACCGTGAAGCAGAATCCTGTACCTAATTGTGAATACACAGGAGATGCAGGGAGACAGAATGTAATTATCCGAGTTATGGGTTGATCAGGACATTAGGGTTAAAAGCTCCATTCTTGTAAAAGAACAAGTGTCATTGGCCTCAGTTGTACATCCCAGCCAAACAGATCCTCAGCTGGCCTAAACCAGCATTGTCCCCCCACCACTTCGACAGCGCTTCATCGATTGACACAGGCTCAGCACTGACTCAGAAGGGAGAGCAAAGCACCAGCATGCAATGGCTGTTCTGATAGCACACCAACTTTCCCAAGGCAGTCTCCCACCCAAATTTCAACCCAGCCTCATGCTGCTCCAGCTTTTAGCTCGGCCCCAACTGGCGTAGGTTAGAGCAACCTCGTGGTTGCTCTCACCTGCCCCTAGGGCCAGGCAGAGAATCAGGAAACTGTAACTGGGCTGCATACGAGATTCCAGACTAAAAAAAAATTGTTGAATGAACAGCAGGGTTGCTTCTTCCTCCCCTGCAGTACTCCCCACTGCAATAGCTCACTGGTCTGCTGCCTTTATAGACCGATCATAATGCACAGCCAGTTGGCACTCTGCCATCAGGAGGTCAGGTGGCTCTGTGTGTCTGACACGTCCCTACATCCATGTTCATAAACCCCGGCTGTAGCAGAACAAGCCGATCCTCTCTGGGACAAATCGTGCTCACCTCTGAGTTGCTTTCACCCAGCCAAGCTGCTAGGAGTCCTGCTGCCCAGCGGGGACGTGTTCTCTGCATCTGTCCAGTGGATGGGCAACACTCTTGTCCTCCTTTTACAGGCTTTTAGAGCCTTTTAATTTTGAAAGTATCAGGGAGTAGTCGTGTTAGTCTGTATCCACAAAAACAACAAGGTGTCCGCTGGCATCATAAAGACTAACAGATTTATTTGGGCATAAGCTTTCGTGGGCTAAAACCCACTTCTTCAGATGCAATGGTCTTTAAGGTGCCACTGGACTCCTTGTCGTTAATTTTGAAAGTGGCCTGGTGCATGGCCAGCCCCCATTGGGAGCCAGAACAGAGTCGTGACTGGGGCCGACGGGATACTCCAGGGTAGTGGGGTTGGGATGCTGCCTGCTGAGTGTGAGGATGAAGCTGCAGAGGCATTTCCCCCCCTCTCCTTCTTTCTGTCTCTCTATCCATGTAACTTTCTCTCTCCTTTCCCCTCTTTCTCCACTTATGGGTGTTTCCCTCCCTCTACCCTTCTTTTTCCATCTCTCCCTTTCTCCCTTCTTTCCATTGCTCCACTCGCTCTTCCCCCATTTCCTGGTCTCTCACTCTAACCTTCTAGCTTTTTCTTTGTGTCTCTTTCTCCCCTCTCTCGTCCCCTCCCCGTCGTCCCCTGGCTGTACATCTCTCCTTTCCCCTCCCTGTGTGCAGCATCCTACCATCAAACCCGCTCAGATGAATTGTTCGCGTGCCTGGAAAACCAGCCCTCTTCTTGTCCTATTATGGCTCCTGGCAGCAGTACAAGATCACAGAACCTATTTTTGCAGGCTGGAAATTTACTGGCCATGAAGGTGAACCAGAAATTCCCGAGTACCTCTAAGCTTTGGCCTAATAAGAACTGGAACAAAAAGCATCAGAGGGGCGTGCTGCTGGGAGAAGGTTATTGTACCTAGGCACAGCTTCGCTCATGGGGAGTGGGGGGGAGAGGTTCCCTGTTAGTGGGTGTCTCCTGACTGGGAAGCAGGGGGCACGATGGAGAAGAGGGATAGCCGTGTCTGGCCAGTGGAGACTGCACCGGCACATGACTGGCTGTGCTCTTACGTGCTTAGCTTGTCCTTCGTGCTTCAGATGACACAGGCCCATCTGGCCATCTGGAAGAGCAGCCAAGAGAGTCAGCTACTGCCAACGCGGAGGACGAGGGCGGGGGAAGGGGATGTGGCCTCTCCAATCTGTTAGGTGGGCAAGGTACCGTCACGGAGCGGAACCTATGGGCTCCGTGCTGGCTGGAGGAGCCAGATGGCCAGCACTTGGAGGGTGAATCCTTCTGATATTCAGTGCAGCTGGTCACAGACGTGTAGCCAGCAAGAGGGAGAATGCCTTGTTGCCTTATGGCAGAGAAACGGGCAAAGAGCAAAGCACTGGCACCAATAGGCAACTGCTCACCCAAGCCATGGAGCCTCTGGGTGCCACATTCCCAGCGTGGCACGGCTCCTCAGCTCTCAAAGGGGACTGGCTCTACACAACAGCACATGAGCAAGGGTGTGTGGGTGGGTGCACGCAGGGCTCTATGCTGGGCCCCTTGGGCACTTGGTGTTGAAAGGAAAAGCTACATGTCCTCTTCCTTCTGGCAACAAGCCCTGAGGGGAGAGAGACAGGGAGGATCAGGAGGAAGTAACTCCTTGGAGGAGCTAGTGCTTTAGCTGGTAGAGGACCCAGGTTCAAGTTTCCACACCGACTTCCTCATTGTGATACAGATGTGGTAATTGACCTGTGGCTGGCAAAGGCGTGGTGTCCCCTGTCAAGCTGGCTCTGCTCCCTCTCCACTCTGCAAATCCATCTCGGTTCTTGCCTTCCCTGCCACTTCACGTGAGCCTGACCTACTCCCCACCTTTGCAGTGAGGGGCAACACCCAGACTTTCCTGAGCTCCTCAAACTTGCTGTGCAACATTCCCTTTGGCTGAGCCAGTGCAGGGTGGGGACTGATCCCTAGCTGCTGCAAACAGCTCTGTGACCCCCCCCAATCTCTTTCCAGGGGTGACCTCGGCTCTGTTTCAATCCTGCAGACCTTTGCACTGCTGCCGCTCAGGCTCCTGTGAAGCCTCATCGTCACCATTTCTAGAGCAGTGCCCCTGCCCAGAGCCCCTCGCCTGCTCTGCCCTTTGCTACGTCGCCTCCTCCCAAGCTGCGGAGGCTTTCAGCACAGGGCAGTAATGTTGATATATAGGAATTTAACGTTGTTTCCTGACATGAGGCCCAGCTCAGCTAATTCACTTCCATGGCGAGAGCATGAGAACGTTCATTCAATTATGTCATCTCCACTCAAGTGCTCCCTGCCCCGATGCAAACCATCTCAATTACTCTCCTCTAATGTCCACCTAATGGATGGAAATCTCATTCCCTAGGACCAGCCCCGAGTGCTGAGGGGAGCCCAGCCTGGGCTCTGGAGCTTTTAGCGAAACTTGATTTGTTTCATTGACTGATTAAGGCTGAGTGGCTGATACTGGAACCTGCCCCTCGCCTCTCTGATTACCTTGTTCCTTTCCCCCCCCCCCAATCCCCCAAGTCATTCACAAGGCATTTTAATAGCAACTGTCTCTTCTGACAGCTGGCCCTGTTCCCTGCTCGCTCTGACTGCAGGATCCTATGATTTTTTCCCACAGGGGTGGAGGGAGGAGTGGGTCTTGCCAGGCCTACAGGATGGTGTCCCTAGCCTCTGTTTGTCAAAGGGTGGAGATGGATGACAGGAGAAAGATCACATGATCATTACCTGCTAGGTTCAGTCCCTCTGGGGCATCTGGCATTGGTCACTGTCAGTAGACAGGATACTGGGCTAGATCGACCTTTGGTCTGACCCAGTAGGGCCGTTCTTATGTTCTTATGTTCTTATCCCTCAGGTGGGGTGTCTCAGCTGAAGAAAGAGGATGTGCTTGTGCTCGAAGCTGTGAGTAAGGGTTCAGGAGATCTGTTTGATCCCAGTTCTGCCATAGACTCCCTGGGGGAGTCACTTGATTTTGTGGCACCACCATTTGAGACCCACCATCCGCTGCCTTCTGGCCAGTGGGGTATATTTCATAGACCTGCAGGACAGGATGGTGGTGCACCAGCAAACCCCACAGTCTTTGCACCTGTGGATTCTAATGTCCCCAAGTTTCCTTTTTCACCTACAACCCCAGAAGCCCTGCAGCCAGAAAAACAAGGCCCAGCATGACGGCCGGGCCAATCCCAGCTGATGTCTTCAGTGTCTAGCCCTGTGCGAGCTCTGTCCATGCCAATCTAACCTTCTGGAGCAATCGCTGATCTTAAAAGCCACGTTGTCCCATGGCTCGAGCTGATGACTGATCTAAGCTTTGGCTACAGCATGCTGAATCCTGAATCCTTGTTCTGCAAGGTACTGAGAGACTCCCCCGTCCCTGTGACTTTGCTTTAGCTCCTTGGTGACCAGACGAGCTGGTAGAACGCTTGGTTTCCCTCTGCAGCAGCTCTGAAAACAGCTGCCACCTGTAGACAAGAAGCTGCACTTGGGGGGGGCCAGCTCTGCATGTTTAGGCGGGCAGCAGTCCAGGGACATGCTCTGCCCCCTCCCCCCAATTCATCAGCTGCTGTCCACCCCGGTCACTGTGGCTTACGGTAAAACACCATTTGGGTGATAGGATCCACCTCTGGAAGCCCGTTTGCCTCGCCAGACAAAGGGTGGTTGGACCCCATTCAGCTGATGTACAGCAGTGGCAGGGAGCCCTAACTGTCTCGGACCTGGGCTGAGTTCAGGTTGGTCACATGGATCAGTATGATTAGTGGGCTGGATTCAGTATCAAGGCAGAAGGGTCTGCAGCCCATCCCTGTCCCTTGGAGCCAGCCAGCCCTTTTATAAGGTTCCTTGCTCACACACCAGCAGAAAGGGCGGGGAGGTGGCTTTCGCACCCCTCCCCCCATGTATCCTAGGAGCAGCTTTGTGCTTACAAGGAGAGCTGGCTGCGGAGGGCAGGCAGAGGAGCTGCTTGCAGCTTACACCCCTTCCAATGCTCACGCTCTCCCCTTTAAAGCACATGCTGGCAGACTCGCTGTGTGCTGGGCCCAGTGCAAGAAGAGAAGGGAAGCAGTTTCTCCTCTAATCACTGGCTGTGAGGGCAGTGCAGGCCAGGGCAGGCTACACCCCTGCCTTATGGGGCTTTTCAGCGGTGCAGAATTGCTGGGGTGCAGCTTCCTGGCTCCACTCCAGTCCACCTCTGTTCTGCATGTAGCTTGATCCACAGCTGGCACCCAGCTGCTGCAGGGATGGCACAGAGCTGGTGGTGTCAGGTCTGTTGCCAGCCTAGGGCCCTCCTGTGCCAGGGGCTGCTCTCTAGTGGTGGGCTTATAGCTGCCCTATGGCCACATTGCACCAGCCCAGGTGATTGAAAGAAGCCATTGCTCCATGTTGAAGTTGGGCCTTGGTCTTCAGACAAACCTCTGTTTCTCCTTTCACATACATACACACACACAACCGCACACACCTTGCCCATTAAATACACCCTCCCAGCACTGCAAACCTCCCAAAGCCGCCAGATTCAAGCAAGAGAGGTTGATTAAAATGATGAACAGAGATTAGAGTCAAACAAATCCCTTCCTTAGGAAGAAAATCCCCATCCACCACTCTTTCAACTCATTTTTTTTCGCTCAGGTGCCTTGGGGTTTTAATTAAATGTCAAATATAATTTGGGACTGCAGAGGCTGATGTGTGTATGAACATAAAACTTGACAGCTCAGCTCTGTGGTTCTCGTCAGTACTTACCTAATACTGAGCTCTTTGGGCTAATTGACCACTCGCTGGCAGAGGGCCATGGGAGAAATCTCCTGGACCCACTCATGTTTTAAGTAAACACTGAAAAATTAATAAATAAAGCTTGTTCCGAGCAAAGCCTGGAAGCTTCAGAAAGAGCAATATCTGATTCTGTCTACACAGGAACTGAGGAACAGCCAACCCAGAGTGCCCCATGAGCCATTTAGTCTGGAATCTGGTCTCCAGCCCAATTACAGTTTCCTTATTCTCTGTCTGGCCCCAGGGGCAGGTGAGAGCAACCATGAGGTTGCTCTAACCTATGCCAGTTGGAAATGGTCCCCAAGGGACTACATGCCATCTGGAGATGGCTAGTGCACATTGTTATCCTGTCATGTCCCCAGCCTGCCTCTCTCTGTTCCCTGCACTGGATCGAAGGAGTAGGAGTTCCCAATAGCAGACCACAAGGCACAAGTGGAGTGGAGCAGAGCAGAGATCAGCTGTGTCTGGCCCTCTAAATTGTTCCAAACTCTCTGCCTGATGATTCCTCGGGGATCTTACTCAGGTACCTGCTGGTGTCGTTCCAAAAGGCCCTCTGTATGTGGGGAAGCATATGTAGATAATCTGTATATATAGCAGCACACACATTGATCATCTTCTTAAGTGTCTTGGATGAGGCCCAGTATCAGAGCGTTCAATTAGCTGGGAGAATCATGTCCTTACGAAACTATCACTTTCTCTCTGGCAGAGCAGATCTGGGAACCCGATCAATAGCTCTGACTGTGCTGCCGCCGAGCAGCCCTTGTTAGTTCTCCACACAATGCGAAAGGAACAAGTGTAAAAGAACTAGCTCTCCTGTCTTCCTCTCATCACTGGTGTTGGCAAGGTGCTGGGTACGGGGCCTGAAGCAGCTTGCCCTTGCTGAGTAGAGGGGATGGAGCCCGGGCTTTGCCCTGTCCCATCAATTCCATCTGCTCTGAGGAGGGTGTGAGCGACTGCATGCCCCATGTCACGGGACAGCATTACTTAAATTGAGCTGGGAACTCAGTAGTGGGAGGAACAAGGGGAGTTCCCCTCGGGGATGAGCCGGAGGAAGTCAGGCTGAATTACCCATGGGGAGCGGAATAGCTTCCTGTGGTGGGGGGAGCCTGGAGGTAAGGGAAGCAGTGGGAGAAGCCTGGTGGGGAAGAAAGCAAGAAAAGAGAAGCTCTGAAGGGGCCCAGAAGCAGAGGATTTCAGAGCTGCCAGAGGGGGCAGAACTATGAGTTTATGCATTTGGTTTGGACTTTAAGTTGGACCTTTTGTTACCTAGGAAGGGGATGGAATTGTTACATGACTTGGCCGGGGGAACCGAGTACAGAAAACCCAAAGAGTCGGGAGAAGACGTTGGCTGGGCTGGGCCTTGCGGCCAAGGAAGTGGCTGCAGGGGGTGGGGAAGCGAGAGGTGAAGTCCCCTGCAATGCTGCGTTCAGGCATAAGGGGGTGCTTTTGATTTGAGGATGCATGTCTACCCCCCACTTATTCCTCCACAGCTAGACCCACTCAGCCTCTGTAAGGGATTCATGCTCCACTGTGTGGGTCTATAGTGCAAGTCACACTATAGCCCTCCGGGAGCAATTACTTGTTATGATTATTTGTGTTGTGGTAGCGGCAGGGAGTTCCGTCATAGACCAGCGCCCCGATGTACTAGGTGCTGTACAAACACAGAACAAACAGATGGTCCCTGCCCCAAAGAGCTTCCAATCTCAGCAAAAGGCAAAAGGTGGAGACAGAGAGACAGCTGGGGAATGCAAGGAAAGGATGAGACAATAGTGACAGTTGAACTGATTTTGTGTGTTGGGGGGAGACATTGTCCCACTTGTGATTTGGGGGGTTCTTTTTATAAACACTGGGAGACTGTGTGGTCCAGTGGATGAGGTACTGACTTAGGACACCTGGGTTCTATTCCTGGCTCTGCTACTCGTCCCCTTTGTGACCGAGGGGAAGTCCTTTCCTCTCTGCATTTGTTTATTTAGAAAGTACATTCTTTGGGACAAGGGCCAAATACTACTATGTATCTGTACAGTGCCTAGTATAATGTGCCTCTAGCTGCTGCCATAATATAAATAACTGGTTCGTTATGTGCTTGGCTGTAACCAAGTGATCTATTTTTAAAAAGAACGTATATTTGAGAAACTTTCTGAAGTGAATCATTTTGAACTTAGGAGCCCTTAATACCAGAGGTGGATTTGAGCTGCAAAACTTGGAACCAGCTCTGGATTTTGGACACCCTCTGAGTTTTGGGCACCCAGCTCCTGTGTGTTGGTTTGGTCCATCGGTAACACTTCTGTGGCTCTTGATGTTCAAAGCACTTCACCAACATTACCTAATCACGCCTCACAAAGTTCCTCAGAGGGAGGCCGGGGTTATAAATGCCATTGTATGGGGAAAATGAGGCACAGATATGTGACTTGACAAGGTCAATCAGTCGCTTGGTGGCAGGGCCAGGAATTGAACCCCGGTGTTCTGACTCATGCTCTGATTTCTAGATCATGTTGGTCTCATTTCTAAAATTCAGATCCAGCTGTGGGTTTGGATTTCAAACACCTGTGATGCTCAGGTTTGATGCCAAGCCCCCAGATCCAAATGCCCCTATCTCTAGAAGAGGTGAGAGGTTGTATCACTTGAGGTTGTGTGTGTGTGTGTGTGTGTGTGATAAGACAAAGGGCTAGATTGTGTTGAGCTCAACCTCAATTGAAGTCAATGAGAACGGCTGGTTCTGACCCCTCTAGGTGGGGGTGCTTGGTCAGAGAAGGACACGGGATGCTCTTAGGGCAAGTCTATGGGTGCAGACACACCATGCTGATGGGTGAGCGCTCTCCCGTTGGCATAATTACTCCACTTCGGCGAGAAGCGGAAGCTGTCGGTGCAGTGGCTTTTTCACACTCCTGAGCAACATAAGTTATAGCAACTGAGGCTGTAGTGTAGACCTGCCCTAATCCTGCCTCAGTGTGAGGAGATGGACTGGATGACTTCTTGAGGTTCCTTTCAGCCCCATGTTTCTATGATTCTGACATGATTACTTCAAGTTTTCTGGTGCTTTATCCCCTGGGGAGGGGGGGTGCGTAGGAGGTTTGGAAAGGAAAGCCAGAGAAGGGAAAGCAAAGGAGAACGACAGGAGTGACCTTGGAAGAATCTCATCTCGTAGACAGCAAGGGAATGACAGGCTCACGAGCAGCATCAGAGCTGAATTACTTTGCCTTAATTACTATCATTCCGAGAGAATACAAAACTGCCGGCTTTCTTAATAGAAACTTGTCCTGGTCAGATGTCTCTCTCTGAGCAAACTCTCCAGACAAGGACATTGCCAAGCTGGCAGACACTGTTCCATCAACTTCATATGCAGGAGGTTTAACGTTTGACAAATAGAGGAGTGTTTACTCAGAGGGGTCAGACCAAGCAGGAGATTCTATATTTGCCTGGCTCCTCTGCTCGCTTTTTTTTGTAAAAGCCGCAGCTATTACCGAGCATCTTTTTCCACACTAACAATTACGTCTGTAGAGAGACCTCAATTGTGTGAGGGAGGGCAGCGGGGGCGGGGGGTGCATTCCCTTGAGGCGGTTGAAGAGGGAGAGCTGGCTTGGAAAACATCAGTGGGGGTAAAAATAGCCTGAGCTTGGGGATGGTTGTCGAGGTGTATTGCTGTAAAGGGGCATGTGTAGGGGTGTTCTACGGACTCCTGCAGCCTGGCGCTATCTGTTGGCCACCATGGTTTCACTGCCGTCAGCGGGACTTCAAACTCAAGGGCCTGCATGGTTGTGAAGGAGGATAGAGCTCAAAACCTACTGATCCAGCAACCATGGAAAAACTCCCATGGACTTTGTCCTTGCAGGGCCTGATCCAGTCTCTTTCCACTCACTTTGAAGCAGACAGGCCCATGGGCTGTACCCGTTAGTAGCTGACAGCCACACATCCTGGAGCAACCCAGTATTTCATCCAACACAGGGAAGTGTGCCCCCCCTCTCCAGCTGGCCTGTTACAACACAGGTGCCTTTGCACAAGCAGGTTGTAGGCTTGTATAACAACCATGCTATGAGCCACCAATGAGACGGGCTTTGAGAACTAAAATCATTTACCTCATCTGCTTGAGCTAAAGAGCAACTCTGCTGGCTGGCAGCTGTAGTAGACTCTTTTCCTCAGACCAACCACTAGAGGTGGACAAAGACCCACCTTCCTAGGGAGAATTACATCTGCTAATGCACTTTTAGTGCAAGCGGTGACTCTACAGGGCCTTGCGCTATGGGGACTCTCCCATGCCTGGGGCTCCTAAGTACTGCTGCAATGTAAACACTTAAAAGTAAAGTAGTGGCAATGGTCTCTTTCCAGCTGCCCTTTGCACGTGCTTATTGATTGTATCCCCGCCCCCACAACACACTTTAACTACATCAGTGCCCTTGGATGTATGTTGCCAGCCTAACAAAGTGGCATCCATGTGGATGTAGATCTGATGTGCTTGCGAGCAGTTAAAATGGACCTCTCTCCACCGCTTGCAATGTCCCCTGTGGGCTTTGTCCTGGCTCAGAGTTCCAGCCGGGAAGGAAAGCCAAGACTCCATCTGGTGGCTGCTTGGAAGGAGGGGCTGTCACAGCCTCTTGCACCCAGGGATCCATGCTGCAGTGCTGGGACTGGCCCAGGAGCTTCAGCCTAGGCAGGAAGGGCAACAGGACACAGAGTGAGCAGGACCCCTAGTGACCACAGAGGGGAATGGGTGTCTCAGGGCACCACTGATTCAGGGAGGGTGGAAGGTGAAGGCCATACTTGTTGAATCCTGCTTGCTTTCCCAGCAGCACAGAAAAGATGTAAGGCCCTGCTCCCTGTGAAGTCAATGTCCAAACTTAACGGTGCCGCATCAAGTAGGGCGGAATGAGAGGCTGTCCCCACAGCCAGGCGCCCTTTGCCAATCAGAGCCAGCCAGATCCGATCCCTCTGCCTGCTGGGCTGCAATCACCCTCCCACACAGGGATCTGTGTGCAGCAGCACGCTGGCAAACACCAGGCTTTATGCAGCGCTCCCAGACCCGGCCAGACTCTGGGCTGGAGAGACGGAGCACTGCTGCTCAGAGCTCCTTGTGTCTCCCCAGCCTCTGCCTGGGCCTGCCCGGCACTCACGTACCATTGCAATGTCCCATGTATTGATTGCTGGAGGCTATTCCACGGGGCTGTAAGTAATGGGAGGCCAGCCCTGCGCATAAGTACCCCATAACTCAGCCGTGCCAGGAGATGCAAGTAAGTTATGGCAGGGCAGCTGCGCAGGTAACACTCGCAGAGGGTCTATTCCATTTGTTTCGGGTTTGTTACCTCCTAGACCTTGGGGTTTTGTTCATTTGTTTTCCCTTCTGTCAGGAGTTTTTATTAACAAGATGAAAAGGCACCTGTGTCAGGGACTGGAGCAAAGTCCTGGCTGGAAGCACTGACCCTGGCTCAGCAATGACCACCAGTAGTCAGAGATCCAAGATAACATGCCTCTCCGGTAGGGTTGCCAATTTTGGTCGGATGTATTCTTGGAGTTTTCATCACATGACATAGTCTTTAATTAAAGATTCATCTTTAATTCTTGGAGATTCCAGGTCAGTCCTGGAGGGTTGGCAACCCTACTCTCTGGGCAACCTGAGGTGTGGTGGACTCTGCATTCTCCTTTCCTGGAGATCAAGGGCTGGGGAATGGCCCAGAGGTAACCTAGTCTAGCTGGAATAAGAGTCCAGAGCCTAAGGACCTTTGAGAATCTGAGCCCAGTCCCCTAGTAGGAATAGGAAGGACCAGGAGAAAAGAGCCAAGCCCAGTTCCTTCCTTGGACTGGTTTTCATTGCCCCAAAAGTGAGATCCTCAGCTGGGAAAGCCCAGCCTAAATGGTCAGCTGAGGAGCAACAGCTCTGTCCCCTCCCCATCCCCAGGCCAGAGTCCAAACCTCAGTGGCAGCACATGTTGAAACCCAGCTAGTTCAGGTCTTGGCAGCAGCCAGCACTCACTGCAGATACTGGCTCCTGAAGGCTCTGCCTTACTGCTGTTGTGCAACAAGAATACCACAAGCTCCCAGGCATTAGGCACTTGGTGTACAGACAGAATGCGTTTCCATTAGCCCGAGAGGAGAGGTATCGCCTTTACTATAATAAATAATACAGTCCATTGTCCTTCTCTAGCACCTTTCATCTGAGCATCTCAGATCACTTTACCAGTATTATTAACCCTCGCAACAGCTCAGGGTGAGAGGCATTATTCCAGCTCTTTTACAGAAGGGGAAACTGAGTCACGGAGCACTGAAGAGACTTGCCCAAGACCACACAGAGGGTCAGCTGCAGAGGAGGAATGAGAATCCAGTTGGCTGCTCTAACCACATGGCCAAGTTCCCCTCCCAGAGCCAGGAGATGGAACACAGGTGTCCTGAATCCCACTCCCCTGTTTTCATCAGTAGATCTTACTCCCATCAGAGCTGGGAGTAGAGCCTAGGAATCCTGGCTCCCCACCCCTTGCCTCTAACTACTAGGTACTGCCCCCCGGGTAACATCAAAAGAAATATAGTGGTAGTAAAATTAAGCCACATCTTTGCCTCCTTACTCCTATAACAGAAGGCCTCCTGAACCTCTGCACTTCCAGCTACTCTCTTCATCAAGGCAGATGGGGATCACTGGCTGTTCATCAGATTTGTAATTAACAAGTAATTCATTAGGTGGCTAATGAACAAATGATCAACCTGGCAAGGCATGTCCAGCATTTTGACTGGTGAGAGATGAAGTCGTTAATAATCACTTGGGAACATCTGTGTTCCAAAGGCAGTTGTTTCAGCTGCAGTCGCTAAGGCTAAGAAATATGGCAGCCATCCACAGAGCAGAGCGAATGGATGGATGGAAGACAGCCATGCATCTCGGGGAGCTCCTTAAAGCAAAGCAAAGAATGGATAAGTCCGCTCCATATCTCCTCAGTGGTCCATCTATAGTATCTATATGGCCTGGTGCTGGGCTATATAGCCCATCATGGCTTGGAAAGGGTTAATGGGACCTGAGAGGCCAATTACCACATCTAGCTGGCGCTGGAGCGTGGGCCAGCCCCATTTGAAGATGAGCCCCACTGGGGGAAGAACTCAGTGGTGACTATGAAGGAAGGAAGCCCAGGGGGTTGGAAGGAGAAGCTCTGAGGCCATTCTCCAGGACTACAGAATGGTGAGAAGCTGGGAAGTGTTCAGTGTAGGAGTAGGCCAAGGGGACCTGAAGGTGGCAGTTGGTTTAATTTTATATTTTTGGCGAGGGGCAAGCCCAGGCTCTGTGAGGAGGGTGACTTTGGAGATGCTGGGGGAGAGGCCTGCGGACAGGCTATGGCAGGAAGAAGTTTAGGGAGGCAGCCAGGCTTGGAATGGTCATTCCACTAGCTCAGGCTTTTCCGCTCCAACAGCACTGGCTTGGGGCAAGATCATTGGGTGGGACTGAGGTTTCTTTTGCATTGTGCGTCTGGGTTGGCTGGTCATCCCATGGCCATACAGGGCCCAGAGCATTGTTCAGTGCATGGGAACGGCAGCCGCAGCCTTCCTGAGGAGATCGCTGTTGGTATCACCGAGGAGGTGTCTAGAGGCCCCACCTGAGATCAGACCCTGTGGACGAGATGTTGCACGAACAGTCCCTGCCCCAGGAAGTTCACTCCATGAACTGATGACAAAAAGACTAGGAAGGGAAACAGAGGCCCAACCCTAGCCCTCAGAACGCGGCTGGAGGTGTTCTTAGCATTCCAGTAGCCCGCTGAGCTGCCGGCACCGATCTGGAACTCCTTGTGCTAGGTTCTGTCTGTACACCGCTTCTGCCCTGAAGAGTTTAAACAGACAAGGCAGACCGGGGGGAGGGGGAGAATACTGGAATCAGCGCTGAGGCTTTGGAGTTTGGATAGTGCTCAGACCGATCCCACCCACCCGAGGATTACAGTGTTAATGAGTAATCCATCACTTTAACAACCTTGACTCCAGCTAATGTGGTAATTCCTTACAGAATTAGACTCCAAAGGCGAGAGGGTAAGCAAATTCAGCTCGTATTAAAGGGACTTAAATGGAAATGGTGGGGAGGGGAATCCTTTGGTCACATTTATCAATTTACCCAAGAAATAAAGTGAGACCCAAGAAGAACAGTCCCTTCCAATTAGCATGGACTCCAGCATAGGCTTGCCCATAGGACCATTTAGAAGGCTGGGCTGGTTTACTCAAGGAGAGTACAGGAACTGCATCTTGTGATCCCAAATATAAACTCCAAACAAGGCCAAGCATCAAGTGCTGTCCTGAATTTGTGGCTTCGTCAGTGGTACCTGTGAGGCATAGGAGGAGACTGGATAGAATATCCCAAAAGCACTGCCAGCCTGTGTTCTCTCTGAATTTGGCTTGTGTGATTAGTGTTGGCATTGCACAAAGGGGTTGAAAGTGCCCGGTACAGCTACAGAATAGTGTTACAAACATGTATCAGTATTGGTGGGGAAATGCATTGTTCGAGGCTGAGAGATGATAATGCCACCTACTGCAGGCAGCCAGTCTGAGGTCCTATCACACAGCAACACTCGCCAGTGTGCACCCACAACACCCCTGCTATTCCAGCCCTGGGACACCCCCAACTCTGTCAATGCACCTCAATCCTGACCCATTACACCCTTTGCTTAGGGTTACCATACGTCCGTATTTCTCCGGACATGTCCGGCTTTTTAGTTGTTAATTGCCGTCCGGGAGGATTTTTTAAATATATAAAAACGTCCGGAAAATACGGACGTATGATAACCCTACCCACTGCCCCCTCTCCTCTTGGGGTGTCAGCTCGCTTAGTCTGCGGATTGCAACCCCCCATGCTGCTGCAACCCTGAGCCCCATGGCTAGGAGCGGTGGCGTCTCTGCAGCCAGCTGCTGGTGCGGGGGACCCGCGGCCACTTCTCCCTCCTCTGAGCATCCCCCGCGGCTCTGGCAGAGCCTCAGTCTCCCCCCCTCCGTCCTGGCCATGCAAGGAGCCCCCCGCCAGCGGTCCGTGCAGCCGGGGCTGTCTCCCTCCGGCGGAGCCACTGTCTAGGGGCAGGTCCTGGCGCAGGGGAACGTTTCTCGTCACGCGGCGGCGGCTCCCGGGAGCCCGAGCTCCCCCACCTGGGAAGGGCTCGCGCTGCAGCGCCTCCCGCAGCCTGAGCTGCCGCAGCCTCCCCGGGTCCAGCTGGCAGCAGGGTGAAGGCTCCCCTGAGGGAGGTGAAGGGTGGGGGGGATTCTGAGGGGAGGGGGCTATGGGAGGGGGTGGGGGGCTCTGAGGCAGGGGCTGCGGAGAGTGGGGGGCTGTGGAGGGGTTGGGCTATGGGAGGAGGTGGGGAAATAAAGGGTAGGGGTTATGGAGGGAGGTGAAGGGGAGGACTGAGGTGGGGGGTGCTATGGAAGGTGGGGGGCACTATGGAAGGTGGGGGCTATGGGAGGGGGTGGGGGGCTCTGAGGCAGGGGCTGTGGAGAGTGGGGGGGCTGCAGAGGGCAGGCTGTCAGGAGAGGAGGCACTGAGGCAGGAGAAGGCTGAGGATGGGCCCTGTGGAGAGCGGGTGGCTCTGGGGTGAGGCCTGGGGGATCTGGCGGGTGGGTGGAAGACGGCTCTGGGGTGAGGCCTGGGGGGTTGGGCAGGCGGGCAGGAGGCGCCTCTGGGGTGAGGCCTGGGGGGTGGTCTGGCGGGCGGGAGGAAGCGGCTCTGAGGTGAGGCCTGGGGGTTCGGGCGGGCGGGCGGGAGGCAGCTCTGGGGTAGGGTTACCATACGTCCAGATTTTCTCAGACATGTCCGGCTTTTTGGTCCTCAAATCCCCGTCCGGGAGGAATTTCCAAAAAGTCGGACATGTCCGGGAAAATAGGGAGGCATGGTAAGGCACCGCCTCCTCCCTGGCTCCAACTTTCCCGGCTCCCGCCGCTCTCCACCGCAGCGGGGGCCTAAGCAACTTCCCCAGCACAGCAGTAGCCGGAGGGTGGGAGGGAGGAGGGGGAATGCGGGGTGCTCGGGGGGCAGAGTTGGGGTGGGGACTTTGGAGAAGGGGTGGAGTTGGGGCAGGGAAGGGGTGGAGTTGGGGCGGGGCCAGGGCCCCGTGGAGTGTCCTCTTTTTGCAGTATTGAAATATGGTAACACTATCTTTGCTACTCTAGCCCTAGGATCCCAACCCCCAAAACTGTGTCAATGCACCTCAATCCTGACCCATTACACCCCTTGCTATTCCATCCCTGGGACCCCCCCCCAGTTCTGCCAATGCACCTCAATCCTGACCCATTACACCCCTTGCTATTCCAGCCCTGGGACCCCCCTACAACTCTGCTAATGTGCCTCAATCCTGACCCATTTCACCCCTTCCTGGTTCAGCCCTCCTTTTTCAGCTCTGCCTAGCATCACAAAAGCAGGATTGCTCGGATCTAGGATTTCAGTTCAGCCCATAGGAAAGAAAGGGACCTGTTTGCACAAACTGCCCCATGGTTCACTGGAAGTCAGAGCTGCTTTTTGGTTCTCTCTGTCTTCTTACATGATGAAAGCAGCTGGTGCCCATGCACACTAGCTCTTCCCAGCAGGGTTGTGTAATGTAAAATGTTGCTGGTCTGAAAGGCATGTTTTAGTCTATGCAGTACTGTTAATAAAGAAGACACTCTGTTGATGTGCAAATGGAGTTATTTTTGGAATTAATCACATTACTTGCACTGTATGGTGCAAATACCTTAGTACAATTGCACTGTCAGCCCGTATCTGGTCATGCTGTGCTATTAATGTTCGTCTTGCCTGTAAGTTCAGCATATGATTTAGGCTTTGTGTATACAATTAGGGCCACAGTTGCAAATGCATCTTCTAAAGTTGCCTATGCATGATTCACCACCAGCAGGACCATGTTTGGATGTACCATAATCTCAGTGATGACCTGGGGACATCCAGTTCCTGACTCCTTGCTAGGATTTTGGAATCATCAAAGAAGAGATTGGTCTTTACTCTGATCCCACTGCGTGCTGGATCAGGACCCTGGGAGGTTAGGCAATGCTGTGCAGACAGCCAGGCAGTGCAGACATTGTGCCTCATTTATGGACTTCCCTTTCAGGACTCAGTGCCTTGACTTAAGGAGCTCTCACTACATTATTTTTGAAGTAAATTACAAATCAAAGTGCAGATTGCTGGATGCTCCATGTTAAATCAAAGGCTGTAATGTAACAGGATCAGTGCTCTGTAATGCAAATGTAGTTCATGTTCACCAGGATTTTGTGTTACTAGCTAGTTGTTGGCCTAGCGGTTGCTGTGTCTGCAGTAGGGTGGTAACTTAATGAGCTGGGTCCTTTATCTCAGGCAGTGGAAGCTTTTTTTTTTAATATAGATCCTGAGGTCTCAGGTTCAATTCCTGCAGATGGCCCAGGGGGAAAGGCATTGTTATTCAAGCTAGCTGTGTTTGGGCACTAAAATCACACAGCGCCCCTTTTGCAGAAGACCATCCCATTGGGAAACCATTTTGCAGCTAGCAAGAGTGTGAACCAACCTCTTGTTGTGACCTGTTTTTACTATTGACACTGCACTGATGCTCACAATATGCCCCGTGTTTTCCAAATTCAGAGGAGGAGGGCTTAAGGCCTGATTTGTAAAGGTGCTTAGATGCCTAAAGATGAAGATAGGTGCCTACTGGGATTTGCAAAAACACGTAGGCATCTAACTGCCTTTGAAATCTTCTGTTTTAACTGATAAACCTGCCAGCTCTGGCTAGAACATTTGTTGCAACAATGTCATCGAGTTTTTTAAAATCTGTGCCCACAATAGACTAAGGAGCAAAGAGACTTGTCTCAGGCCAGCTCCTGAGTTACAGTGCAATGCCCACGGCTCTTGAGCACAGTGTTTTTTAATTTTTATGCCTTGCACACATCAGTGCAATCCTGGAGGGCGCTGAGTGCTTTCAATCCCAGCAGAAACAAAGGGTACTCAGCAGCTGGCAGGATGGGCACCCTTTGTGAAGGCTCACTTCACCTGCCCTCGTCATCACCCAGTACAGAAGCTAACATTGCCTGCTGTGCTGGGTGGCGGGTGAGCTGGGCACTTGCTCCTGAAGGGCCAAGGTGGAATTTTCCTAAGCAGGCAGCTCATAATGACAGCCAGAGTAACCCCCCTGCAAAGCTGCTGAATCCCTGCTCTGGGTGTCCCAGGCCTTCTGATTGCAACAGGGCTCATGCCACCTTGACATCTGCATATCCATTATTATGTGGCAATAGAAAATCACCTCCCCTTGCCCCAGTCTGGAACCATAGGCGTGCGCAGCACATTTCATTAGGGTGTGCACCCAGGGAGTCCTGCCCTGCCCTAGCCCCTCCCCCATCCACTCCCTCCTACTTCCTGCCCCCTGACTGCCCCCCTCAGAACTCCCAACCCCCCCGCTCCTTGTCCCCTGACTACCCCCTACTGGGACCCCTGCCTCTAACTGCCCCCCAGGACCCCACCCCCTATCTAAGCCTCCCTGCTACTTGTCCCCTGACTACCCCCCTAGGACCCTACCCCCCTACCTGTCCCCTGACTGCCCTGACCCTTATCCACACCTCTGCCCCCAGACAGGCTCCTGGGACTCCCACGCCTAGCCAACCACTCCCCGCCCCCTGACAGGACCCCTAGAACTCCCGAGTCATACAACCCCCCCGCTCCCTGCCTGCCCCAACCCCTCTCCACACCCCTGCCTCCAGATAACCCCCGCCAGAACTCCCGACTCATCCAACCCCCCCCCCCCGCTCCTTGTCCCCTGACTATCTCCTCCAGAGACCCCCCCAACCCTAACTGCCCCCCCCCAAGACCCTGTTGCTCCCTGTACCCTCACTGCCCTGACCCCTATCCATCCCCCACCCCTGACAGATCCCGGGACTCCCATGCCCCATCCAACCCCCCTGCTCCCTGACTGCCCCCTCCAGAGACTCCCCACCCCTAACTACCCCCCCCCCCCGGGATCCCACCGCCTATCCAACCCACTTT